>NC_057737.1:20724356-20771158 GCF_004010195.1 Chiloscyllium plagiosum | reverse complement strand
AGTGCTAACCACTGTGCCACCGTTCCGCCCACTTCGAGTTGTCGAGTACTTGTTTAGAGGAAAGAAAGTCCATATTGTTGGAAGTCAGGAAAGGGTTTGAGATGAAATATAGGAGGACTGCTGAGAAACACAAAAGAAATGAAAACAGTAAATCATTAATTGCAAATGAAGCCCCCTTTTTCATATATTCATTAGGTTTGTTTTCATTATAGGATCAGACCCATGCAAATCACTTCTTGCAGATGCTATAACTGGTGTTTACTTCCAATGCTACATGGGTCAGTGGGTTACAGCAGACTCTGTAAAATGAACAATTCAGACAGCCTGAATCTGATTAATCTAACACAATCGTAATCAGGAATATGTTCTGAGCAGAGGGCTGGGTGGCCACATAGGTATGTTTTGACTTCTGGACAAACGAAATGGGTACAGGAAAAGAAAATGTGAGTGAAATTTGCCTTTGGAGGTCAATCAAAACCCCATACAGATGATTTTTTTGGTTATTGCATGGAATAAGAAATTGGGTTGTATTACATTGGCTGACAGTGCCCTAAGGCCCATTTTGGACTGCCCCTAAGATGATTTTCCCTTCCCAATGACTTTCTGATTGGAATTACAGTAAATAAGATGAAGCTTTTTCTATGCAGATTCAAATCATTGTGGATTGTCAGCTCAGTGCTCGCTGCAATATAAAACTCAGCAATAGATCAGGCCTAAAGTACCAAGAATGAATATACAGGCAGCAATGCGCTAATCAAGTGCCTCCTCTCTTGTGTTATACATAGGCACACAGATTGTCTGTCTGTGTTTACATATCAGTGTTTACAGGTGAGATCTCAAGCCACTGAATGCCATTCACAGAGAAACAGATGGCTAGAAGATTGACCGAGTAGTGCTGTTGTATTGCAGTTCGGAATAGCTCTGGCCCTTTGGGTACTGTACATCGTCATTATGTAAGTGAGGTCACATCAGGTCAAACACATAGCTCCTGGTACATTACAGCAATAAGTCACAAGTATACAGCAACATTAACACCTTCACAACTGATGGTTTGGGTTAAGGGCTGGTAGAAAACACAAAAGGATACATTTGAATAAGTCTGTATGCCATACTCAGAGGAATCATATATTGCATTGGACATATCTCGAACTTGAAGTGAAAACAGGGCTAAACCATTATATAGTGGAATGATGTACATTACTCACACCAACCCTTTCAGTTCTATGTTTCCCTGATAATCCTCGAAGCAGTTTAACCATGTGAATGGTTAATATAGTCTGATATTTATGCAACATATAAATTAACTACATGCGGGGTTTCATTGCTTTTAACAAATGTTATCTATCAATAAATTGTTGTTCAAGTATGTGTATTTGAAGTTTACGCTTTTTTGTTTTACAACTATGTTAACATTTCAATAAAAAGTATGTTTTAGTTCAATTATTCACTCTCAAAAGGAGGTTCAACTCAATCTTTGATATCATGTGGCTGGGATTCATTGAGGTTCTGCGAAACTTGACTATGGAGGTGAAACCTTGACTTAAATATTGTTTGTAAAACTAGTGGATTTTACCTATTGAAGGTGATAAGGTAGGAGTTGGTTGAAGCCCAATGGACATTGGAATACTTCCATATTTACAGTGCCTTTCAGAGGAGAGGAAAAGTAATGTTTGTTTCTGAAATGCTACATTGCTCCGAATGTCTTTCAAGTGTATTGAGAGTGTGTACTATGTTTTGTGCAGATATAGGATAGCAGCAAATCCTAGTGATTTGTGCTGATTGGATAAAGGCAGAAGTGGATCTGCAACTATTAAGAGGTTACATTTCCATCCTTTTTCACATGTCAACATTTTGTTGCAATCAGGGACACCTCTGCTGTCTAACTGTTCCAGTGTGTCAGCCTCAATAAGCTAGTTTGTTCAGAGACAGCCACAGGGACATTTATTTTGGGTTGACCTAACATAGACTGGTTCGGTGGTTCTGGCTACTGCATGAGTAATCCATTAACAGAGGCATTAATAATCCCTGAAGTACATAAAACAGGGCTGGGTAGTGGGAGTGGAGTTGGGGGGCGGGGGTGGCTGCAGGGGAGGTTGTTATGGTTACGATGATTTTTACAACCTGCTTCAGAACAGCAATAATCTTGTTTTTTGGGGATAGGGAGGAGAAAAGGCTTCCACCAGAAGTAAACAAGATTAATATTTCCAGTATACTTTCTCCCTTTTTCTTGGTTGCATTTGCTTTCTAAAACAATATTTATTATTTAGGTTTTGTTTATAACCTTTCCTTTGGAATCTGCATTATCTGCAGGATTCAAGGTGATCTGTAACCTCATCCAGTTTGCACACAAATGGATAAAGGGTCCCAGAGCAACACCTAATGCTATCAAATGGTTCCTCTTTCATTCGGTTGTGAAGAATTGCCTCGCTCTCACCTCCAAATGTCTTCACATTAGGTCGTGGCTGAAATAATTCATTTATCAGGCAAAATCTGATATAATCATCAGATGTCCACATAGCCATAATGGTCATGAGATTATAGGCAGGCTCTACTACACTGACCAACCATGATATGATGCAACCTAACATCAAAGTGTCGGGTCAATTCATTCATCTGTCACTCCCAGAAAGACGCCTTGCAGAGTTTCTCTGTTTGAATACAGCTCTCTGCTGTGGGTGGGGAGTGTGGCTCTGGTGCATTATCCCTCAACATTTCTGTTTGATCGTCATGGGGAATGTTTTGGGCAGTACCTGACAGGTAATTTACTCTCTGGTTTATGAAAGCCTGCTGCTACTTGGCCTCCCTGTCAGTCTCCATGCAGTACCAAGTAATTGCAGTACCAAGAGGCAGCACGGTGGCCCAGGGTGGCACGGTGGCTCAGTGGTTAGCACTGCTGCCTCACAGCACCAGGGTCCCAGGTTCAATTCCAGCCTCAGGCGACTATCTGTGTGGAGTTTGCACATTCTCCCCGTGTCTGCGTGGGTTTCCTCTGGGTGCTCCGGTTTCCTCCCACATTCCAAAGATGTGCAGGTCAGGTGAATTGGCCATGTTAAATTGCCCATAGTGTTAGGTGCATTAGCCAGAGGGAAACGGGTCTGGGTGGGTTACTCTTCAGAGGGTCGGTGTGGACGTGTGTGGCCAAAGGGCCTGTTTCCACACTGGAGGGAATCTAATCTAATTGTACAAAAAAAAGGGACGGGTGAAATTAGTCTCTAATGGTGACGAAAAAAAAGATGATCGCAAGACCTGGCTTCAGTTTCAATGGAAAAGGTGGACAATTTTACCTCCCGAATTTCTCAAATCTCTTAACACCATGAATGCATTATCGGAATTGTTGTTAATTAAAATGAGTTGAGCTTCTTAATGGCTCAGAAGGCAATGTGCTACATGATGGGAAAGATCCCAGGTCTAATGCCTGGCTTGACAGAACTGATCTGAGCCAGGAAAAGTAGGACTGCTGCAGTTGGCCTCAGTAGGTGAAAGAAAGTTAAAAATAAATGAGATAGATTTCGTAGCCATGGTTGCCATTGGGTGACCCTTTTAAAAGTTGTGCTTGTAAGAAACGTAGCAACAGGCGAAGGTCATTTAGTTTTTAAGGTTAGTTTCATCATTTAATTAGATCATGGCTAATCTGCATCTTATATCCATTTACCTGCCTTGGTTCCATACCCTTACCTAATAAAATCTATTAATTTATTTTTTGCAGTTTTCAATCGAGCTAACCTCAATGGCTTCTTGGGGATAGGAATTTCAGATTTACACAGACCTTTGTGAAACAAAGAGCTACATGGCATCACCCCTGAACATATTGCACTAATTTTAAGATTATTCCTTCAGAGGAAATAGTTACACTCCATCTACCATGGCAATTCCAAATGGAAGTAGATCTCAGGTGAGGCTGGATTAACTCCTCAGGTTGAATTGTTCTCTGACTCTCACAGTTGCTGAAGCTCTGGAGAAGTATGGCCAGATTTTGTTCTGACTGGTCAAATGAGGATATGGAGGTGGGAGAGGTCATTAAACTAGGGGAAAACCACATTGGGACATTTGCCTAATGTTTCTGACACTGACCAATTTCCCAAAGGTGAATTATGATTATGATCAATTACCACATCATTAGGAGTCAGGCAGACAATTAAGACAGTTAACGAACAGCTTTAATTGGAATGGCAAAGTCCACTATGTTCCATGGGCCACACTGTGTTAGGAGTCTGGTAAGGCAGCTTCACAGTGAGACTTCCAGCCGATGAAACAATGAGGTTTTTGTTTTGATTCTTTCTCAATGTATCCCCAAACAGAAGGCATGCCATTACTGATGTATGTGTTAATGTTTTATTTGCAGCAGTGGCAGGCTCTCTCCTCTTCCCGCACCTGCTGCTGGCTCCTCAGCAGTGCCACATAACAAAGGTGGCTGACAGCCATCTTCCTGGGCTGTGAACCCCCTGGACTGGAAAAGAGCTGCCATTCCCTAACTAGATTTCCAATGTCCCACTGTAGTCACTTTCAGGTTCCCAGTCCAGGACTGCAATTTGCTCAGGAACATTCTGGTTAATGTCACTTTGGCAATTTTTTGGCAGCTGTGGATTCAGCTATTGGAAAGTATGATGGGAAACCAATATAAAACAGAGAATTTCAGGCTATTGCCCATAGGAAAGAAAAGGTGGGCTCCTCCCCTGTTAAACAATAAACCAAAGTCAAGTTAAATTGGCAATCAGAACAAGTCCAATGATGTTTGCCTATATATGTGCAATGCCTCAGCAGGACTGGAGGAGATTATCTGGACCCCTTCAACAGAACAGATGATATAGAATGAACTTAAGTTCAGAGTAAGGAGGGCTTCTTAACTGCCAGCAGGTTATACCTGACTGCCTACCTCTGAGCTACACTGCTCATGATCATTGAGATACTGAGGTTACAGTTTGTGTGTCATGGTCAGGTACTGCTTAATGCGAATTTGAGGGAAATTAAGGATGGAAATCACTAAATGTCAAAAAAAAGAGATATTAGGCCAAATAAAAGTAGATCAGACCTATGGCAAACTGTAACTAATGACCCGTACGTATATTACAAAATGAAAAATTCATTTAGAGCTTTAAGGACTCAGGATGTACAGCACATGTCAGCTCAAATTAACCATCACTATGTACAAATTTACATACATATCAAGCATACTTATTTATGTGTGGAATAAACCCCTTTTCTTTCTTTGCCAATGTAAGATTCCTTATCCAAGACTCATTTTGTTTGCAGGCACACAATGAAAAGTATAAGCTTCAGTGCAGATTTAAAAAAAAGATGAAAATGTGTCTTCTGCTGTTAATACTTTGGCTTGATTATTCACTTGAGAATGTCAGGAAAGTTTCAATATTTGTTAAATCTGTTTGCAAAACATCTGTTTGAAATGGTCCATTGTTCAACTGTCAAATGCTTAGCAAATAAACTGTCAGCGCTTACAGCAAATGAAATACTGAATCACATTGTGTATTCCTTTAACATTTCCAAATACTCAATGAAATTTCAGCAGTGATGTGTGGCACTTTTAATATCACATTGCATGGATATAGATGACAACAGAAATACTGAGGCTACATGGTCCCTTTCAGGTTTATTAGGTTTTTAAAATCTTATGCAAAGGTGGTTACTTGGTTGTTAAAAATGTACCAAACACTTGCATTTATAGAGCCCCTTCCACAACCACATGAAATTGCAAGCTATTCCACATCTAATGGAGTGCTTCTTAACTGAAGTCACCCTTGGCACAAATGTTCTGGTCAGGATTGAAAACCTGATTTCCGATCTTGATTGGTTGTTGTGGTTCTGTTCGCCGAGCTGGAAGTTTTTGTTGCAAACGTTTCGTCCCCTGTCTAGGTGACATCCTCAGTGCTTGGGAGCCTCCTGTGAAGCGCTTCTGTGGTGTTTCCTCCGGCATTTATCGTGGCCTGTCCCTGCCGCTTCCGGTTGTCAGTTTCAGCTGTCCGCTGTAGTGGCCGGTATATTGGGTCCAGGTCGATGTGTTTGTTGATGGAGTTTGTGGATGAATGCCATGCTTCTAGGTGTGAAGTCTGTTGTGCGCGTCTATAATCATTACCTGGACCATCCTGAATCCGTTCTGTCTGGCTGTGTCTCTGGCTTGTGGATTGTTAACTGGCAGTCTGTATCTGACACATGGTGGAAGGATTCGATTCTTTCGGCATTCATGCAGGAACCGGAGTTGTTCGTATGTGGCGCTTAGGCGGTTAGCGCAGGATTCCCATTTCCTGGCTTGTCTTAGCGTCTCTCGCCCGTAGGTGTTCAAAGTTTGGGAGAAGGTTTGTAGCTCGGGTGCTCATTGTTGTGGTTCTGTTCGCCGAGCTGGAAATTTTTTTTTTGTGGATGAGTGCCTAGAAGCATGGCACTCATCCACAAACTCCATCAACAAACACATCGACCTGGACCCAATATACCGGCCACTACAGCGGACAGCTGAAACTGACAACCGGAAGCGGCAGGGACAGGCCACGATAAATGCCAGAGGAAACACCACAGAAGCGCTTCACAGGAGGTCCCCAAGCACTGAGGATGTCACCTAGACAGGGGACGAAACGTTTGCAACAAACATTTCTAGCTCAGCGAACAAAACCACAACAACGAGCACCCGAGCTACAGATCTTTACCCAAACTTTGAATCTTGATTGGATAAAAATGTTGCACATTTGTCTTGGGAAGAGTTCTCTGGGTGAACTTCTGGGCCAGGAGCTTTGCCAGTTCTTGCAACCTACTCCATGCGGCCAGTGGCCAAGTGTTCTGTATTGTAACCATGCCCTTTATTTGCACAGATGTCATATCACAAGATGCAAATGTCCTAAAGGCACTTTGACAGATGCTGTTAGACTGCAAGTGTGTAAGGGAGGTGGGAGAGTGAGTAGTGGAGGAGGTGGTTGGGACTGTGGTGCCAGGTTTGGTAAGGGAACACAGGTGCCGGGTAGGTAGGGATTAGGGTCAAAGGTAAGTGGCTGAGTGCCTGGTTTAGGTCAGATGGAGGTGTCTGGTCGAGGGAGAGTTGAAGGTTGTTGGGATGATTTGAGCGAGGGGGTGAGAGGAGGTTTTGGGAATGTGATGGATGATTTGTTGGGTCAGGTTGTGTCTGGAGTGGTCAGCTGGGAGCAGAAGCTGGGTTGGGTCCAAAGACAGCTAGGGGAGGGAGTGCGGGGGGGGGGGAAGCAGGTGCGGAATGTGGGCATGATACAGTGTTAGGTCCAGGTCTAGTCCACTTTCCAACAGGAATGGGGTGGGTTTGGTTGGTCATGTCTGAAGGGGGTTGTGGCATGACGTCATGATGAACTTGGTCTGGTGTAGGGTGGCTGGTATTGAGTCTCCATGTCTGGGGTAAGGTTTTGAGGAAAGCCAGCTTAATACCTAACCAACGATTAGATTTTTCTAACTTTCCCTGGTTAACTATTCAGTGAATTAAGTTGGAACCCTCCAAAGTCTCTGACTCTGACTCAGATTTCGGGACCTCTTCGAAGGGTTCCGGTCACCGCTGGGTAGTTTTGACTTTCCGGGAAATTCCTACATAGTCGGGCCATCAGGAACTTCATAAGGTGCATCTTTCAGGGAACATCCAGAGCACAGAAGATGCTGCAAAATTATGTTTCACAGGTTGACCACTCTTTGAGTAAAGAAATGTTGCTTCATCTCAGTCCTATGTGGCCTACCCCATATCCTGTACTGTAACTGTTAGTTCGGGACTCCCCAGTTGAGAGAAAGATCCTCCTTACATTTAGTTTGTCTCACCCTATTAGAATTTTATTTGTTTCTTTTCATACAATCCGTTTTCCTTCTTCCAAATTCTAGTGAATGCAGACCTGGTTGAACCAACTTCTCTTCATATGGCAATCCTACTCCTTGGGGAGATAATTTCAGACTTGTATCACCCTTTTCCTCATATTACTTTGAACAGATTTCACTCTAATTTTAAGCCATATCCTTTGCTTATTCCTGATAGAATCATGGTGACGTTATTCCCTAATTTTTATGAGGGCGGTAAGGACAGTCGATTTTTGGTCACTGCACGACTGCCTTGAAGTATTGTCAGCAGTCAGCTAAGACATAAATCAGACCATTGTTCCACAGAGTCAGAGAGATATACAACATGGAAACAGATCATTCGGTCCAACTTGTCCATGCCAGTCAGATATCCTGAACTGATCTTGTCCCATTTGTCAACATTTCGCTTGAATCCCTCTAAACCCTTCCTATTCATGTTACCATCCAGATACCTGTTAAATGCTGTAATTGTACCAGCCTCCACCACTTCCTCTGGCACCTTATTTCATACACGCATCATCCTCTGCATGAAAAAGTTGCCTCTGAAGTCCCAATTTAAATCTTTCCCCTCTCACCTTAAACCTATGCCCTCTAATTTTGGACTCTCTTACCCTGGGAAAAAGAGCTTGGCCATTCACGCTATTCAACTGTATCAAGATAAAAATTGATTAGATTAATTTGTATTGAGTTGATGTATATTTATCTGATTTTGCAGTGTTAGCACAGCTTTAGGTTTATCCCAAATATAAGCAAACAGCATCAGCAGGACAGTTACCAAAGTTACAGACGAAGGGATTAGCAGGTGAGAAGATTTGTGAACAAAAGCAAAAATCACACTAAAACAGTTCACTGAACTAGCCCAGCTAGTGTATACTTAGTGTTAGACAAGATCGCATAGTTGTTTGTTTGCTGAGCATGAGGGAAATGTCGCACACTGTAGGTGCACAACTTTGCCAAGTGTGGGTTAGAAGGTTGCTAAAAACAAATACTGAGAGGCCTTGTTGTGAGCGCTCGTTTGAGCAAGCTCTGCAGTTCATTTCTCTGGAGTTGGGAAGATGTTTGTCCCTTTGTGGTAACCAGGGAAGCGGTGGGATCAGTGAGGAGGCGCTTCACTGCTCTACCCTGCAGCGTCCTGGGTCAGTGCTCACCGAGGCCATTAGTCACATCCTGGGTTCGGAAACTTGGAGCTTTCCCAGGCTACTGGATCTGAGGAAAAAGGCGTGGCTCAGGATGAGAAACTAGTCCATTTTCAGGGAAAGAGGCATTCAGCTGGGCAGCAATGAAATGTGATTTATTTCTCTTTGATTGCTACTAGCTCCAGAATGTTCCATCAGTAAAAATCTCTCTTACATGGTGCAGCAGTTCAGATTCTTATCACTATTCATTTCAATATACTCAACAGCAACGTTACTCCATTAACAATGAAAATTAAACCTCAAAATGTAAATATATACTTCTCAAGACCACCTTGAATAACTTTGGAAATTCAAATTTGTTTCATATTTCCCCTAATTCACTTTATAAAAAATAAATACATGTATTTACATACAGAGGAACTTCAATTATCCAGCATTTGATTATCCGAATATCGGATTATCTGGCAAGATTGCAAGGTTCCAGTGCTTAGCTAAACTATGTTATCCGGCACTCGATTACCTGGAATTCTATTAACTGAATGAAATACTCCCCACCCATGTTCTTTAGATAATCAAGGTTCCTCTAGTGCCTTTTATCATCTGAGGATGTTTCAAAATACTTTGCAGATGGGTTATTGCTTCAAGAATGTAGTCACTGTTGTAATATAGGAGAGGTGGCAGTCAAATTGTACACTGTAAGGTGCCACAAACGAAAATGTGATAATGATCAGATAATCTGTTTTTCTTGGTGTTGATTGAGGGATAAGTATTAGCCAGGAGATTGGAGAGAACAAAATAATGCTATAGGAACAGAAAGAATGCCGGATGCTGTAAATCAGAAACAAAAATGGAAATTGCTGGAAAAGCTCAGCAGGTCTGGGAACTCAGTTCTGAAGATGGGTCGCTCGAACCGAAATGTTAACTATGATTTCTCTCCACAGATAATGCCAGACCTACTGAACTTTTCCAGCAATTTCTGTTGCTGGTTCTAATAGTGCTACAGGCTCTGTTCCTCTGCTCACATTTTTTGTCCCAGACCTGCTGCATGTTCCAGTGAAGTCCAATGGAGGAGCAACACCTCATTTCCTGCATGACCCACTTTACAGTCTTCTGCGCTCAACACAAAATGCCGGGGAGGGATGGGGGAAGCGTATTTAAGAAAGCAATTGGGTGAGCAAAGAGGGGCATGATTAACACTGGTGGGAAGTTTAGGGAGAATCCTGAGATATTCTACAAGAATATTAAGGGGAAGAGGATAACCAGGGAAAGAGTCGGGCCTATTAGGGACCAAGGAAGCAACCTGGGCATGGAACTAGAGGATATTGGTGGGATATTAAACCAGTGCTTCACATCTATCTTCACTCAGGAGAAGTTGGAAGTAAGTATAGAATTCAGGAAGACACATTGTGAGGTTCTTGAGCAGATTGACATTGAGACTGAGGAAGTGTTGAAGGTTTTGGTGGGCTTGAAAATGGACAAATTCCCAGGTGCAGATGAGTTGTATCCAAGGCTGCTGAGGGGGCTGAGGGAGGAAATTGCAGGGACTCTGATCCAAATTTTTAATTTCTACCTGGTCAAAGGGGAGGTGCCAGAGGACTGGAGGACTGCTAATGTGATTCCATTTTATGGATGGTTTGGTTAGATGGATACATAAATAGCAAGTAAAAATTATGAGGTGATGCATTTTGGAAGAAGTGACAAAATAAGGGAGTATTCAATGAATGGCAGGATATGCGGAAGCTCAGAGGAAGAGAGGAATTTTGGGGGTGCTTGTCCACATATCCCTGAAGATTGCAGGACACATTATTAGGGTAGTTAAGAAGGCATACAGAACACTTTATCAATTGTGGCGCAGTTTATAAATATCATAACATTCAAGGCTATGGCCATGTACTAAAAATGAGATGAGAGAAAGTAGATTGTTGCAGACTCAATGGGCCAAAAGGCCTCCTCAATAATGCATGACTGTGTGACCCGATAACATTGCATTCAATCACAAACACTGTCCTCTGTTTTGATATTTGTATTTCCTCCACAGTCTGCACTTTGCTTTTATGTTTTTGCTTTCATTCAGAGCTGACTTTTATAAACATTTACTTTGGATTTATGCTTTGTCACTTCTCTATCACCTTTTGCAATTTTGGTCTCTAATTTCCTTTGCCTCCTACCTTTCCCTGGATTTTCCTTTTGTTCCACTTGCTTTCCCCTCTCTTTTCAACATATAAAACCCATGACATTTTCACTTCTTTACATTTCTTTGGGCTCAAAATGTTCATTCTAATTCTGTCTACTCTGATGCTATGAGATCTGCTGAAACTTTCCAGTGTTTTCTGTTTTATTTCAGATCTTCTGCATCTGCAGTATTTTGCTTTCGTTTCAGTGCTATAGGATCATTTACGTCCATGTGAGGGGCAAATAGTCCCCCAGTTTAATACATCTTCTGAAAGGGAGCACCTCCAACAATGCAGTGCTCCCTCAGGATTAGACGTGAGTACCAGTCTCTGTTTAGTGCCCAGGTCCTAGATAAGCGTCTTAAACCCACAACTTTCTAACTTGAAGCTGCTACCAACTAAAATCCAGTTGACACATATTATCACAAATCTTTCCATCCAGATAATGTTGGCCAACCACTTAGTTGCTGCATGGGTGTTCAAAGATGGTGATGGACTACAATTTGAATGTGACCGTTACATTTACATTTAGCATTGCATGATTTGAGCAGAGCAACTGCAAACACTTTATAAGGTGAGAAGGGTAAACTCTTCACAGTCCTACTGGACCATAGGGCTGCTGACTCATTACAGAGAGACGACTGGTGGTCTTTTAACCTGAGGGTCCCTGTCTCAGTCGAGGCATGAGATTAAGAAGTCCTCATGGTAACCTCAGCTGGTGTGGGAACTGAACACACTCTGCATTACAAACCCTGTAAGCTGACACCAGGGTATATTCACTTCTTTAACAACTGCCAGGTGGCTGTTTGGATTGCGTTCAGAACATGGATTCTATTTGAACACGGGATAGACACCAGCCTGCAACTCCTGGGTAAAACTGGACTTACAGATCAACCTTTAGGGATATCTGGGCACTTGATCCATCATGTCAGTTTTAGACCTAAGCTGTCAGTTGAAAATGTCGGATAACGTCTTCAAATTCTTTTAATACGTAACAAACACAGAGGCTGCTGGAAAAACTGAGCAGGTCTGGCGGCAACTGCAGAGGGAAAGAGAGTTCATGTTTCAAGTCCAGTATGACATTTTTTCAGAAGGTAAAATGTTAGCTCTGTTTCTCTCTCCACAGATACTGCCAAACCCGCTGAGTTCCTCCAGCATTTTCTGTTTTGTTTCAGATTTCCAGCATCCACAGTATTTTGCTTTTATTTGTGACTTCACTCCATGTTAACCTAGACCACAAGAAATAGGAACAGGAGTCGGCTGTTTGGCCCCTTGAGCCTGTTCTACCATTCAATGACTGATCTGACACTCCTCACATCCACTTTCCTGCCCTTTTTGTGTAAACCTTGATCCTATACTGTTCAAGAATCTATCTATCTATCTCAACCTTAAATATACAAAACAATTGTCTAATGCAGAATATTTCTCCGGGATGTATTGTCTCAGTCACTTCTGAAATATTATTCATTAGATTATTTTAACATACATTTCCTCACTCATGCATATATTATTTTCTAATTTTTAATTTTTTTCTGCCTGCCTCACACCTTTCCCCCTCCAATTTCCTGTTTGCCAGTAAATGCAATGAGTGGTCTTTCCCTTTCGGGTACCTCTCCACCCCTGCCCATTGTTTTCACCCCTGTCCTTCTCCTCAGCTTCTCTCTGATGGCAACTTATCATTTAACAGAATCACAGGCAACGACCCCTGCTCAATCGCTCCAGGGCCCCAGTAATCCAGTGCACTTTTGCGATTTGGTGGATTACTCTTGCAGAGTCTGTAGAATGTGATAAAACCAAGGGGGAAAATGTGGCATAATGTGATAAGCATCACTGAAAACTCAGAACACAAACGGTAATTGCTGGAAACACTGAGAAATTGAAGAAAGGCTGCAGTGTAGCCCTGAAGTACTAACTTGTCTGTTCTTACCCAGACTGCTGTGTTTCTGCAGTATTTCTGTATCTATCTTATAGTTCCAGCATTTTCAGTTTTATGCTTTTTACCAAAACATAGGTCGTCGACCTAACTTTAAACTCCACTAAATACGATCAACTGATGCAAAAAAGAGCCTCAGGATAAAGTTGCCAAATGACAGGATATACGTCATGTGAATCAGACCCATACAGAGACTAAATACAGTAACTAACTGGACAATCATGTCTTGCCCACAGAGCAACATTATTCATTACCTGCCAGAAGAGTGCCTGCCTCAAAGCTGAATAATTGGACACAGCAAATGCAAGAACAATGTAAAGTAATTCAGCAATATCTGATATTTTATTGGACAACATGTGCAATCAAGATTGTTCAGGCTTCTACAGAGAACGAGCAACAACGAAGGATTCTGCCTGATGGAGAATGGTTCCACAGATCTGTTTGCACATTACCAAATCAAACAAAAGGCTGGCGAGGAAAACATTATACTGCTTTAGTTTTTACAAAGAAGCTTTTTCAAAAACATGCTTTCCTTTGTTCATGACTCCAGTCCTTAATGTGTCATTAACTGCAGATTGGATAGTCTTCTCAATCAAACAATAATCTGTAAAAGCTCAGAACTGAATTCTTCACACGGCTGCTCGAGTAGATTGTGCAAGATTTTATTTACATCATTTTCTTTCAACTAACGAATTACAAAGCCAGAAGCAAAGGTACGTGCCACGATCTGCTCAATAAATTTAATTACTGTTTCACAAGGCACTTCTGCAGACTCATTCGACATATTGAAAGGAGAAGAAAAAGCTAAATCTTCATATTTTATTCCACGGAGTTTTGCTAGAGAAACAGAGGAGAGGGGCTTTCAATCGTATTTTGGAATAAATTTACTGATAAAATGGGAGAGCTAGTGTGCTAAAGGATGGTGTACTGTGATACAACAAACAACCTGATGTTGTCCTGAAGTTTCGTAAAATCCTTTGTTACATTTAGGTTTGAAATGGTCTGAAAATATTAATACTAAGGAGTGCCATAGCACCACCCTCTATGATAAGGTCATATGGACTTGGAAGCAGAACAACTTAGGATCCCAAAGGAGTGAGATCAAACTCACTCTTCAAAGTCCTCTGTAATCATGTACAGTTGCTAGCATGCAGTTAAAGCCCCATTGACCATGACAGACTCATCTAGTTAGACCAGGACATGGTTTTCCTCTACTCTACTAGACCTTGTCGGCCATGTAGTTTCCTAGACTTAAAAAGGATGGTGGCAGCAAACTCCATCACGAACAGCAGGTCATATTGTGCAGTGAGTAGGCATGCCTATACAACATGTTGAGCAGTAGTGTGGAATTGCTCATGCAACACTTGAAGTCATAGAGTCACACATCATTGGAACAGATTCTTCAGTCCACCCAGTCCATGTCGACCATAATCTCAAACCACATCAATCCCCCCTGCCTGCACTTGGCTCATATCCCTCCAATCATTTCTTATTCCTGAACTGATCTAAATGTCTCTTAAATGTTGTAACTATATTCACATCCTCTGCAAGTTCATTCCACACATGAATCATTCTCTGCGTAAATAAAATTACCCCTCGTGTCTTTTTAAAATCTTCTTCCTCTCATCTTAAAATTATGTCTCCTCGTCTTGAAATCCCCCTCCCTGGGGGAAAGACACCCGCCCTTCATCTTACCTATACCCCTCATGATTTTATAAACCTTTATAAGATCACCCCTCAACTTCCTACCCTCCAGTGTAAAACGTTCCAGCCTATCCATTCTCTCCTTATAAATCAAACCTTCCATTCCCAGTAACATTCTGGTTAGTGTCTTCTGAACCCTCTCCAGCTTAATAATATCCTTCTTGTAACAAGGCAACTAAAACTGGAAACTGTACGCCCGAAGAGGCCTCACCAATGTCGCGTACGACCTCAACATAATGCCCCAATTCCTCTACTCAAATGTCTGAGCAATGAAGGCAAACATGCTAAACACCTTCTTGACCACCATCTATATATGATGCAAACTTCAAAGAATTATATTCCTGAATCCCTAGGTCTCTTTGTTCTCCAACACGACCCAAGATTCTACTTTTAATTGTACAAGTCCTGCCATTGCTTCTGTTATCAAAATGCAATACCTTGTGAGGTAATACTTGACAGCAGCAATATGAGATCATTAGACTCAGTAAGTTATCTGCTTGTACAGCACAGTTGGCAGCAGGAAAGAACCGATGTTTTACGCACTCTTCAGAAGAAACCCTCATGGCAAACCCCAACAAGGAAGGATCCTCCAGTGAATGCAAGAAGCATTTCAGACCTGGTAAGAGATGCACTGCAACTGGAGCATTAGCAACTCCCTGGAGAAGGAGAATTAACAACTTCAAAGTAGCTACAAGCTGTTTTGTGAGTTGGTAATCTGTGACAGCTGTCCTGAGTCAGAAATCAGCGATCATGAGCAGATACTAGAAGCTCTGTGAGTAAAGATTAAATACTCAGTGGGCTGGGAGATTTTTCAAAGTAGCACTATAATTCAGGTAGCAAAAGCGAGAAATTGAAAAATTACATACAGCTCAGATTGAGAGCTGCTGGCATAGTGAGTAGATACCAGGAGGCACAGTTTCAGAAACCAAAGTAAAGGATTATGCAATATTTGTTAACCCAAGGTTAGAGTCACAGGGATATCATAAAGTTATTAATTAAGATGATAATGTTGTGCATGTCAAAAGCCTAAGCAGATCTGGCATAACAGGGACTGAACGTTTGAGAGACTTTATTCAATACACAGAAAAGGTAGGACAACATTTATAAGTGCTGCAATAAGGGCAGGAGTCATTTCCTAAGCCACAAGGAGTGGCAATCAATCAGTAAAACTGTGATTGAACTGGGAATAACTTATTAAAGCTTGTGAACAGGATGATGCATTTAATGAATTTGAAACAAAAAGGCAGGAATCTACTACTTACATGTGGAGGGTGGAAATTCTCCTTTTGCTGCAAAAGGTGGAAATCCACCATTTTACTTTTAAAAAAAAGCAGGAAAAACCTCTGATATGGCACAAAGAGCAGCAAAATTCCTATTCCTATAACCATGCAAAATGTATAATCATATTAGAAAGAAATGACATCAGAAATAATGTTGCCAGAAAGACTTAATTTTAGTAACAGACCAAATAGAACATAGAATTGGGCATCTTGGAGATAACAATTTCTGAAAGATAAAATTGCTCCTAAATAAGATGCAAAATCAGAAGCTGAACAAGTAAATATTCTTCTTTATGCAATTTTTAGTGCAGTTGATGATGTTATAGGTTGCCAAGGCATAGAAGAAGCAACAGATACTTTTTAAGAGGTACTGAAAGCTTTAGACGATTACTTCAATGTGAGAACTAATAAAATTAATGAAAGAGCAAAACTTAATCGAAGAAATCAGCATCCAGGTGAATCCATACACGATTTCATTAATGATTTCTGTGAATTAGAACTCAGAATTTAAATGAGTCTAAATTGCTGAAGCAGTTTCTGATGAGTGTTTGTCAGATTTATTACAGTCCAAAGAAGACTTGACTCCAGAGTAAGTCATTCAGATGGCGAGTGAAGCAGAAATCTGGATGCAAACTAAATCATTCATTGAAAAATAATGAACTCAGTAGTGTGCATTCAATTCTCAAACTGCAAAATCCCAAATGACACATGTGAGAAACCAATGCAGTGAGAAGGATAGGCATTAAACACTAACAATCTTTGAAAGCACTTGGAAGTAAGGAATCCTCATAGGCACAGATGTGCCCAGCTATTTAAAATAATGCAATACATTATGAACTTGTAACACTCTATTTCACTTTCAAAATGAAATTGAGTGAAAATTATATATCTAAGAAAGGACCTACATTTATGCAGTATATTCCATGATTGCAAAAGATCACAAAGAACTTTGCTGCTAATGAAGTGCTATTTGAATTGTAATTGCCATTGTGATATGGAATGCACTAAAGCAACTCTTCAATGTTTCTTTAGCACCTCAAATGCATGAAGGACAGCAGATGCATGGGAACACCAGCATTTCCAAATTTCATCAAGTCACACTCATCCTGATTTGGATACGTTTCCTTCATTACTACTGGGCCAAAATCCTGGAATGCATTGCCAAACAATACTCAAACACGTTTACCACTTGGAATTAAATATTTTCAAGGCAACAAAGGATAGGCAATAAATATTAGCCTTGTCTGCACATACCACATCATGAGAGTGAATTTATAAGAAATCTAGGTTGTGATGGTACTGCTGCAATGTGATATTTTACAATAGTATTACTCATTTTGCACCAATGGCTACTTATGTAATGTTAACCATGTCTCATTGATCTTAAGTGATCCAAATCTGACCAGGAAATACAAGGAACAGTGCACATTAACCACATATTTTGCAAGAGCATTATGATGCTCCAAGCCCAACTTCTTGTTGTGATATAATGCAGCTCCTTGTGCACACAAGGAAGAATTTTGGCACTTTTCATGTGCTCAGTATGCCCCACAGCACTTGACAGCCCACAATTCACTTTTGAAGTGTAATCATGCAGGCAAATGGGGCAGCTGTTTTGCATACAGCATGGTCCTAAAACTGCAATGAGATGAATGACCAACTGATCTGTTTTAATGGAGCTTTGCAGATTGAATAAACTGCAGCCAAATATACCTATCTGCTGCCTTCAACTTATGAGGTTGGGTCATTTATACACAGCCGAAAGAATTGACTTACTCCAGCATCTCATCTGAAAGACAGAACTTTCAGCAGAACAGCACTCCCTCAGTACTGGACCAAATGGTTAACCCAGATTAGGGAATCAGCTTTATTCTGTGGGGGTCTGAACAATGCTACTGTAGACCTAATGTTGTAGGAGGTTATATATGTATACATTGTACATACAATTGATTATCACAAAATACTACATGCATCTCTGTAGTTCAAGAAAATTAATTCCACAATCATACGCATAAAAAAAACTGTACAGTTTTACTGCCTGCATTTGAAAGGAAAAGAATACACAGCATATCAGTAAATTATGTAGTCAGGCAAGGCGGCAGTTCAAAGCTCCTGACCAGAAATCATAAAGACATGAGATGGTTTAACATATGCTAGACATGACAAGAAAGTTTCCAGTTTTATGTCATTTCTTCAAAGACGTGTTAGTCTGCCACTAAGTAATTTTTACAGACCAGTAAATAATAGTAGTGGATTATTTCTGCAACATTACTGTCACTTGCTTTGACTCAATTTATTTAAAGTACCAGGAGCTAGAATCATGACATTAGTCATAAATAAATTACAGATAGCATAAAGGCAATACCTTCTGTTGGAGAAACATTTTTATGGGACGTATGAGCTTTCAGCACCTCAGATAACCACTTTGTCACATGATGAAGAGATCTCTGAGTTTTGGAATGCTCTGGTGTGCTATTAAATGCTGAGGTGACAAGAGGTATCACCTTTAACTACTTGGATTGTAAAATGTCTTAACCTTTGGCCTTTCTAGGGAGACTTTTACGCTAGAAAAAAACATGAACTTCAAAGAAGACGATACTGGCAAAAGCAGGGGTCTAATTTATTTGAACCTAACCAGTACTGCAAGCCTCACAGGATTAGTCTCAGAGAATTTTGGAATTGTCCAGTTTGATGCATTGAAACTTATAGAATATTAATATATTTATTCACCTGTAGAAGTCAATAACGCATTTAAATCTCTCCAGCTCTCTTCTCTCCGTCTTTAAGCTTCTCCTTAACATGTAAGTATTTGACCAAGCATTTGGTCACTATTTTTCATCTTCATATGCAGCTCCTTGTGACATTTTACTTCGGTGAAGGTGCTATATAAATGGAAATTGCTGTCATTGTCAGAACTGTGATGGGATCTTCTTGAAAGAGATATCACAGGCTTATCTATTTCTTGGTCTCCTCTCTTATCTATTTATTTATATTATTTATTTATATGTCTCCTTCATCTTTAAGTCTCTTGGTTTTACACACAATTCTCTGGACTGTTCGGCCAGAAAGATAGCTTGCAGCTAGCCTTGTGCTTCTATTACAGAGCAGATTTCCTTGTGAGTGGTTTCATGAGACTGTATTTCTTTTTTATTCTCAGAAGGATATCAAAATGCTTTTATTGTATATTATAGCAGAATAGTTTGCCTGCATATGAAATGAAGATAGTCAGTAGGAAAGAGGCAAATGCAAAAAATGATGGAATCCCTACAGTGTGGAAGCAGGCTATTCAGCCCATCGAGTCTACATTGACCATCTGAAGAGCATCCCACCCTCCTACTCTATCCCTGTAACCTTGCATTTCCACAGCTAATGCACCTAGCCTGCACACTATGGTCAATTTAGCATGGCCCTTCCACCTAACTTGCACGCCTTTGGGTAGTGGGAGGAAATCGGAGCACCAAGAGAAAATCCACCCAAACAGACTGTCGTCCAAGGCTGTAATTGAACCCAGGTCCCTGGTGCTGTGAGGCAGCAATGTTAGCCACTGTGTCACCCGTGATGGTCTTCGTTGTACCAGATCGTCCTACTCATTACTGAGAACCAAGGAGATGCTACACTGAAAGTATCCTTGCTTTCTCCTCACAGCTTAAGACATGGATATGTGTTAACAGCATTGTGTGAACCCTGGACCTCAGCTTTCTTACCACATAATCAAGGCCTTATCTAATTAACAATCTAAGCTTTCAGTAAAGCTTAGGCTAGTTTGAAATAATCAGTCATTAGATAAGAAACAAACTTTATACAGATTAAAACTTCCAAAGAGAATTAAGGTAATTTCAGTTGAAAACCAGCTTTAATCCTGCATGAGCACTCTTGGCAGCCATTTGCATAGTTTCTCTGGGGCTCACATTAATCTTTCAGTGACGTTTAGGACATTCCAGCATTGTATTGTACTTTTGAATCACTGTTATTCTTGATCGTTGCTTACGTTTTTCTTAGATTCTGCTTCTTCTGTTAAGTATGCTGCATTGTGCGCTGAATAGTTCAATGTCTCTGGACAACCCGCCTAAACCTGAAACAAGTAACAGTCCTTTACAAGATGCACTAGCATGCTATCAGATTTTGAGGGCCTCAGAGCTGACCTTGATTCTCCTGTCACACTGTACCTACTATCCAAAAACGAATGAGGATATGTGGTCAGAGTTATGGTTGAATTTCTCCATGCCTATGCGAGAAGTGCAGTGGCCAACTTTGGTAACCATTAATCCTTACTTCCACAACTGAGATTCGCTGACACTACAAAACAAAGGAGACAATGATGTCTGCAGATGCTGGAGATCAGAGTTGAGAGTGTATGGCTGGAAAAGCACAGCAGGTCAGGCAGCATCTGAGGAGGAGGAAAATTGACGTTTCGGGCCAGAGCCTGATAATTCTCCTGCTCCTCGGATGCTGCCTGGCCTGCTGTGCTTTTCCAGCAACATAGTCTCAACTACAAACAAAGACTGAACATTCAAACCCTGAGCTCAGATTTTCATGCCTCCACCTGTTTTGGATCAAAGTGGTGTGGGATATTTTAAAAAAAAGCCACCTTCATTCCCATCATTTTTGGCAATTTTTAATATCCCTGGAATAATGGTGTAGGTAGCAATCCTGATTCAGCAACCCTGCCCTTGCCTAATCCATCATGAGTGTGCATTGCTGATTCTCCTACTATTGTCATTCAGCCATACCAGTTTTCGTAGATGTGGATCATGTCTTTTCAGAGCATAAGGGATTCCCATTCTTAAGTGGGGAACCCAAATAAACTTCTCGAATTCGTCCATTTGAAATGCAAAAATGAAGAGTTCTTTTTGTTTGAAGGATTAGATTAGATTCCCTACGGTGTGGAAACAGGCCCTTCGGCCCAACAAGTCCACACTGACCCTCCAAAGAGCAACCCACCCATACCATCGCCCTCTGACTAATGCACCTAACATTACAGGCAATTTAGCATGGCCAATTCACCTAACCTGCATGTCTTTGGACTGTGGGAGGAAACCAGAGCAAACCCATGCAGACGTGGGGAGAATGTACAAACTCCACACAGACAGTTGCTTGAGGTGGGAATTGAACCTGGGTCCCTGGTGCTGGGAGGCAGCAGTGCTAACCACTGAGCCACTGTGCCACCCCAATGGTTTTAATGGTTAGATGCTATATTATAGTTTAGGTATGTTTTTTACTACAGCAATTGATTATAGATTTTTGTCCTTTAAAGGTAGTTAGTCATCATTGTGTGAGGTTCAACATACATCACAGTGTGGTTTCTCCAACTGAGAAAATGCCATCATGTGTTTGGAACTGTAAAACATTGTCATGTCTTGGACTAAGATTCAACATCCAACAATGTTTAGATTTGAAAATGTCGGCATTCAATTGACATATAGGCATTCTGCTTTGAAGTGGAAATTAAATAGCAGCAACAGCTTTAAGAAGTTCATTTTTTTTCAGTTTCAATTGTTAACATTTCCCACAATCAGTTTTGATAGCTAGGGTTATTATGAATGCTTGGCTGAACTGAAAAATGCCCGCAACTACTTATGGAGTATTGTGCTCATATTTTGATTGACATTTTTAAAGACTTTATTAAAGGATTATCTGTTTTTAATTCTGCAAATAGATAAGGGTTTGCTTTTATAACAGATTGACCACTAGAGGGGAGTTACATTTTGTCTGAATGGGTTTTGTTTTGGATAAAAGTTTGTCTCAGTATAAATTATAAAGTAAAATATATCTCTATTAGATTGTTCAATGTTTTTGTCTTAATGTCCAACTCAAATCTATCTAAGGTCTGCTGATTGTGGGTGCTGAGTGAGTATCTATGCAAGATACATAGAAGGGCAGCGATGTGGCATGGTCTGAGAATCAGGACATTCACCTGGAATGGGGGTCAGGGTGGGGTGTATAGAAGATTGCATGGAGCTAGCGTAGGGCCATGGATGTGGCATGGCACTATCAGAGATTTGCAGGGGAATGGAAATGAGTATGTGTGCTGGCTGCGAGATGAGGGGCGAGGGTTTGAAAATTTGAGATTCATCTTTTAATTGTCCTAGTAAATAAATGTGGGCATTCCAGTCTGCCAGTCCATTTCTGTTGTCATGTTGGAGACCTATCAGCAGGCTGCAGGCCTGGCTTTGTCCTGCTCCTGCCTCCCTGGAACAAGGATACAACGCACGTAGCCCTTTTAATAAGACAGATCTGCCGAGTTTAAAGCTGCCCGGTCTTGCCCATCATCTAGGAGAATCCAGCTCCTGGTTTAACATGACTCATTTTTATTCCTGAGAGTGCCTTCCCTCGCTGGGGAACTAATCTCCAAAAAAAAGCCTTCAAAGAGTTTGAATGACAGTATCTCAGATTAACTGTCATTGTTTTCTTTCACTGGCACTCCTGATTAGATAGAATGGCAGAATTTAGAGTCAATTTTTTGTATTTTCTCACTACATCAAACAATATCTACAAACAGGAGCTATGTTGCAGTTTATAATCAACATTATTGGTTATGCATAATGATTGATAATATAAATGTCTTTGCACTTTGAATGTCAAGCTTACTTTGTGACTAATCTATATGGAATCACACAGAATATACAGCATAGAAGCAATTGGTCTATCACTGTTATGCTACCCATGAATCTCCTTCTACTCTATATTACCTCATGCTATTAGCTAATCCTCAAGTGCTTTCTTCTACAGATACTTACTTAGCTTTCCCCTAAATTCTTTAACACTGTTTGCTTCACCTACTTATGCAGTATCAAGACCCACATCTAACAACAGATGAAGAATTTTGTCCTGAATTCTCCATTTTATTTATTAAGGCTTTTTAATAGTTATGATCACTGGTTTCTTTAGCAACGTGTAGAGGAGAACAAATCAGAATATAAGAAATGTTACTTTCAATGTATCACTTGAAAGCAAATATCACAGTTTCATAGGTCCACACAAAACAAGCATAATGATATAATGTATTGGTACTCTGCCATTTTGTGCTCAGGGGTGGGAGTATGCCATTTACTCAAACATCAATCTCTTGATGTTATGAAAAAACATGAGATATGGGCAACACAAGCAAGGTCCATCATTTACAGCCCACTTATAAATGTTCCTGAAACGGCGACAATAATGGTGGGTTGCCTTCTTAAGCTTCTGCAGTTGGTGCAATGAAGATACACTGACAGTGCTGTGAGGTAAGGGGAACTAGTGACAGTAATGGAAAAGTGATATCTGTCCAAAAAGGTGATAAACATCAAAGTTAGTGTGTTGTGTGAGTTGGTGAGGAACTTTGAGATGATGGTTTTCCTGTTCACTTATTGTCATTGCCCTTCCCATGGAAAAACATTGAAACAGAGAAGGTCGGAGCAGGAATAGCCCATCTGACCCCTTGAGTCTGGTCCATCATTTAATATGGTCGTGACTGATCATCAAGCTCAATACCCTAATCTGGGTGATGGCAAATCAATAGGTAGAAGTCTAGGGTATGGTGCTGTAGGTATCCTTAAAGGAATGGAGGAATGAAGTGGAGAACATTGACCTTGAGCTTTCTAAAATGGATTTACAGAGTGGCATGGCACAGGACTGGAAGATAAGTTGCTTAGTCTTTCATTCATCAAACACTTGGCAGGCAGACTACAAATCTAAATTAGTGCAACCACCAACACTTTTAGAAACCTGACAAATCATTCCTTATGCTGAATTCAAAAGGTGACTCTAAGCTTCCGTAATATTTGAGAGTTCGACCCAATATTGACAGTTAACTGCCAAGGGAGTAAATGTGATTTAAAAAAAATTGACTATTCCAACAGGGTGCACTGTCAACACTGCTCCTTCATCAGGTGGTTGAGCAGCAGCGCTTCAAAAGCTAGCGCTTCCAAATAAACCTGCTGGACTATAACCTGGTGTTGTGTGACTTTTAACTTTGTATACCCCAGTCCAACATGGGCACCTCCAAATTAAGGCTGAAGTGTTAGTTTCACTGTTAAGAACTCTGAATTTTAACCTTTGCATGTGGGAATGGGGCCTTGTTTCAAATTGAATTGATTTGGAAGTAAGTGACTTTAAAACCTTCATTGTCAATATCAATCTTTTGCCATAGTCTTGAAGCTTGAAGCAATGGTAAGCAGATAATAGGTTGAAAATATAAATACGTTATGAACAACAAAACAGTAAGAATAAATAATTTAATCTGATTCAAAGACAGAGCTGATTCCCGTTTATTCATTTTCCAACATGGCTTTAAATAACTTGAAGAAAAATAAATACTTGACCATTCAGATTTCATTGTGCCTTTAGTGAGGTTAGCCAAAACTATTTTTGTATATCAAGCAAAGAATCAGGCTACAAAATAAAAGATGCATCCTTTATATTTTTTTTAATGTCTATCCATCATGTGCATGCATAAAAATAAGCAAAGTTAGGAAGTGTTGTGTAAGCTGGATCACATTTCTTACTAACTGTGTGCGCAGAGTGTGGAATAGAGTTAGAATGAACGCTTCACAAGCCCTGACAGTCCGTCAAACAAGGTGTCTAACATCCCATTTCCTCTGGACTTCCTCTCCTGTTAATCCTTTTATGCGAGACTTGCTCAGAAGTAAGCACGTGTGAAATTGAGGACTTTCCAATACACATTGCATGACACGACTTCACTAAAACACACCACTTCTCAGGCTCACTCCACAAAGCACTGGCAAGCAAAATTATATTTTGATCAATAGCAGTCACTGCTCATACATGGCTTCACATGCTCTCTCAGCCAATGAGTGGCTGCTCTATACCAATTTATCTCCGTCGTTTTGGGTGGATGTTGCGTGCTGTGTGTCTTTGTCTGGAGAGAGCTGTATGCAGCAAACCTTTTCTCCTGAAAATTCATTATTCAGAATGCAATAATTCAAACAATGACAAGGGCTTAGTGCATGTTAAGCTGCTGGCAACCCAAAAATCAAAGATAAATGAATGCCTGCCTCTGTGTGCATTATTTCATAATTCTATAAAAGGACAGCATGCATAAAGGGGGTGATATTTGTTGGAATAAGTTTTTAAAAAGACCAGAACTAAAAGATTTGAAATGACTTTTTAATAATTAAGATATGACATAAGCGAATTGAGAGTAATCTTTTTGTCTGCCCACCTCACAGTAAGTCCTTCATTTACCCTCCTTGTTCAGCCTCAAATCTATACTTCAAACTTCCCGCTTAATCAGTGTTGCATCCTATTCTATTTTAAATTAATGAACCAAGCTATCCACAATCAATAGTGATCTATTCTTCACGTGACAGGTGTTTGGTTTTAAGTATTTTGTTTTGCAAAACACTGTGGTTAACACAGCTTTTAATTGCTGTGCACCACTGAGTATAGAAACATGGTAAATGATTATACAGAAATACAAACATACACATTAGAAGCAGGGGTAGGCCACTTAGTCCTCTGAGTCTCCTCTGCCATTCATTAAGATCAGGGCTGGTCAGACTTTAACCTCAACACTGCATTCCTGCCTACCCCTGATAACCTTTCACCCCATTGCTTATCAAGCGTCTATCACATCTGCCTTAAAAATATTCAAGGACTTAGCTTCCTCTTTTCAGTAAAAGAGTTCCAAAGACTCGCAGCCCTCTGAGAAAAACATTCCCCTCAGCTAAGTGGGCAACCTTTCATTTTCAAATGATGACGCTGAGTTCTAGATTTTCCGAGCAGAGGAAACATCCTCTCCACATCAACTCTGTCAAGTCTCTTCAGGATTGTCCATCTTTCAATCAGATCACATCTCACTCCTTTAAATTCCAATAGGTACAAGCCTAGCCTGACCAACCTTCCCGCATAAAACAGCCAGTCCATTCTTCACATGCATCTTGTGAACATTCTCTGAGCTGTTTCAACGCATTTACACACTTCCTTAAATAAGGCGATAAATACTGTACACATCCCTCCTGAGGAGATCTCACAAAAACAAAAACATGCAAATAAAGTTTTAAAAATTTAGGAATGTCTGAAACTGCCTCTTGTTCCTGTACTTTCCAGATGATGATGAAGTGCATGCAGGTGCAGTAAACCTCCAATATCTAACACAGATTTTGATTTGGGAGCTTTGACAGGTAGGATATTTAGCTATGGGGGAGAACTAAACTCCCTGCACCCAAATTAGTTAACTTATCAGTTAAGGCTGGTAATCAATCAGTTATCAATAAGCAGTGATATACTCTTCATTCTTAGGGGAAACTGCACTCAGTGTGGTAAGGGAGAGCTTTACAATGGCATTTAAGGTGGACAATCATAAAATCTATCAACAATTCTCCGGATTCTCTCTGTGCTGATAACAGAATCAGGGAGAAAGGAGGAACTTGACAATCCACAGATGATACAATCTTGGGAAGTTCATTTGCCATATGACATGTTTCTTGTAATCCTAACAACATAGGTTTATAAACTGATAAAACATCAACAGGATTTTTAGAAGAATAAGATGGGAAAATGAATGTGACAGCAGTATCGAACACAATTTCCCTCAGTTTAAAGCACTCTTAAATATACTGTAACACAGTGCAAGCTTGAGCCTAATAGTGGCTGTGTATGAAGCAAGTAAGTTAAATACATGAAGAATTGTAGCACATATTAAATAGGAAGGCCATGTAGGTTATTCAGGGTACTATTATAGACAACTGTTGAGCAATAAAAAAAGTTAGAGAACTTAAATGCAGCTAATCATTAACTAGAGGCTAGTTGTTTTTTTCACAACATTACTTTTTCCTTCTCAGCTTTTCCTTAAATGAATCATTTTCTGACAGCATTTGTATAAATTATCAAAATGCCAAGCTTCCTCATTTTCCTCCTCTGAACCAATCTAAAGCTGTGGCAGCAATGATTGTTCTTTCAGTACTGAACCATTCCTACACAAAGGAGCCCTGGATGTACCTGCAGTTCAGCTGGTATTGGGAATGTGTGAAATCTTAGTGGAGACATTGAATGTTTCAATAATCATTCACCTCTTAAAAGTTCATTAAAACAGCTGCATGGTTATTCCTTCACTCTCTGTGCCAATTAATGTTGTTTAGAAGAAATGAATGAAATGGACCAAGCCCAGAACATAACTACTGGACAAAATAAGGGGAATTTTATGGGGGTGACACAGGATGCAGGCTAGAGATCCAGTGAGAGACTGACATTCTCTCCTTTGTGGAAGGTCCACCAAATTCTGAGCCAATCAAGCAATTAGTAGGCCTTCCATCAGATCAGGACCCTAAGGCCAGGATGTCCTGCCTGCAGAGAGGTGCTAATTAATCAGAGGCCATTGAAAGGAGGGGATGTCGTGGAAGTCGTGAAAGTCAGCAGTAAAGGAGATGACCTCATGGTATTGTTGCTATACTGTTAATCCAAAGACCCAGATAATGTTCTGGGGACTCGGGTTTGAATCCCGTCAAGACAGATGGTGGACTTTGAATTCAGTAAATGTCTGGAATTAAGATTCTAATGATAATCACAAGTCAATTGTTGGGTGAAAAACCCATCTGGTTCACTAATGTCCTTTGGAGAAAGAGCCTGCTATCCTTACCTGATCTGGCCTACATGTGACTCCAGATCCACAGCAATGTAGTTGACTTTTAATTGCCCCCCTCCCACACCGGGCAATTAGGAATGAGCAATAAATGCTAGCCTAGCTATCCAGCAATGCTCTCTCATCCTTTGAATGAATAAAAAAAGACAGGGGTTGCTTTCAGCTTTGCTTGCTGCATTTCTTAAGTGGTGATAGGTCTGAGGCTGGTCTAAGACTATTGGCAGCAGGGCAACGTCTTTAATTGGCATTAGATGCCTACTGAAGGGCCTCGATTGGTAGTGGGACAGGTAGGCCATTTGTGAGCCTTCCTGCCAGGACGTGAGAAAATTGAGATCCACACCTGCCACCCTTTTGCTCAAGGAAATGCCCTTGGTACCTTCAAACAGGAACTGAGGAAAGTATACCTGCCAATGCTTTAACAAGTTAATGGAAATCTTTGCTCCTACCATCAGGGAGAAGATACAGAAGCCTGAACACATGCACCAGCCGGTTTCAGAACAGTTTCAAACCTACTGTTGTTAGAATGCTGAATGGACTCACAAACTCCTAACTTTCGCCTGTACTTGTGTTTTTGATTTTGGTGCTGTTTTCCTATTATTTACTTAACTATGCTACTTAACTCTGTGATCTGCCTGTATTGCTCACAAGACAAAGCTTTTTACTGTACCTCGGTACACGTGACAATAAATTCAATTCGATTGCTCCTTCCACCATAAACTAAAGATTAGTGATAACAGAGAGTGTAAAAGCATGGATTTACCTGGTAAGCATCACAAAGAAGGAACTCCTAATTATTGATACTCTGCAAGAAATAGTGTTATTGAAATAATTAAATAATTTGTGCAAAAGAAATATTAAGAGATTATGCTATTCTGCAAGATAAAAATTTTTCTTCTATATAAAACTCAAGAAATATTTGTTAGGTATTTCCAATACTGCAATATCCTAAATGTCACAGTTAAAAAACATTATGATCAGTTTAGTTAAAAAAAACTTGAAAAATGTCCGAACAATTCATTTATTCTGATAACACCAGACAAAATGCCATCATTGTATATTATGGTAGCACCAGTGTGATTTCAGCCATGAGTTCTATGAATTCTGTGTAATTAAATTCCTTTGATAAATATTGAAAAACAAAGTATGGTTTCTCATTTGCACATAAGTTAAACAACATCAGGGAGCCCAACCTCATTACTGGCATGGTTGCTGCTTGTCTAAATGACCTTGACTGCTCTCCTTGGCAGTTCATTCAATTCAGCATCTATTTAATGAGATAGATTCATCACAACTTTACATAGTTCTCAAGTTCATTAATGCAGGAGGTTCTAGACTTTGAGAGTCTCTTGTGCATGTGTGTATTTACATCAAGTGGAAACTCTGAGCAAAAGCCTTCACTCAAACACGCAGTGATCATTTTTGTACAGTGCCTGAAGCTGTTGGAGATTATGTCAATGTCTGAATCCCAGCCTTGACCAAAGTGTCGAAGCCATTCTCGATCAGGTCAACAAATTGAAGGCCCCTTGATGAAGGAAGAATGGGAAATCACAGAAGTGACAAAAAAAAGAAATAAGAGAATGAGAAACAAATGAGGAAACTGTATAACTGCACAAATTATACTTTCAGATCAATTTTTGTGGAGAAAAGAAAGAGACAATGTTTAAAGGAGAAAATAATAGTAAGTCTAAATTAAAAGAATTTCTGGCAAATGGAAATTAAGATTGTACATTTGATTTTGACTATTATTTTACTATAAACTCTACAGCTAAGATGATAATGAAATGAAATACCAACACATTTCACTGACTAGTCCCATTTTACTTTAGAACAATTCATGCATCACTAACATGCCCAAAATCAATGTTATTTCTCCTTTCTTGGAATCTGATGATTTAATTCACAGGAGCAATTACAATCAGAAGTTTGCTGGTTTGATCTTTGGTCAGTGCTGAACACCCTGGTCACAGTGAAGTGGGGGGATAATGAAATTCCCTCGTGTTATTTCGGGATAGGATAGGTCTCAGCTGTGCTGTTATATAGTCTACTGAACATTTCTACACTGGGCTCATCCTTGACAAATGACAGATTGGGTAAGCATGAGGTGCTTGTTACTATTTTCTGGATGCACGACTAGGCGAGTCTCTAATAAGGAGAAAAACCACTCCAATATTAACATGACTGGGATTTCCAAATGGTGGCAAGGAGCACTGGTCTTGGAACTGTCTGTGTTTCTTGGCCAGTGAGGAATTTTAACTCAACAGTGTTTCTTTTTAACAGAGCCCCCCCATTGGAGGTTAGCCTGATTGACAGGAGCAGTACAATATTAGGGGCTGCTTCAACAGCTACTGTTGACAGCATGCGGATAGATTTGCTGCTTCCAAAGTACAGATCCCATGGGTAAGGTACAATGTTGCTGAAGGGTTGGGGGTTGGTCATAAGAGAGCAGGGGCTGAGCTGGGGAGACCATTATTGTAAAAGAGGTCCAATTGTGGAAGAGTTGGTCCAATCGTGGGCTGGGAGATTCCAATCGCACAGAATTGGGCACATGTTTTCTCATGGCCTGAGAATGGGGGGAAGGGACTCCTGATCTGGTAGGCCCACATGCAGTGCTGGAAAAGTGCTGCACAGTATTTGTCTTCTCACAAACCTTGAATATTTGTCATCTCCGTTTAAATACCACCTTTCCTGAGGGCTGGAAAATCCAGGCTCTGCTAAAGCTGGAAAAGAGTAAAATGTGAGGTTCACAAGACCTTTGTCAGTCTGTTCAACGCCTGGCTGCCTATACCTGAGACTAAGGGCAAGTGCCAAACCTAAATGTGCCTACAGTATACTGTATCTTATTACCATTGGTGAAAAGATGCTGAGATAAATTTGTACAGACATGTATAAAATAAATATGTTGTCTTATATGCATGCTTAATCATTTCCTGTATTTTAATAGAAATACTGCATTTTCTGCATTCTACAGACCTGACCTTTCAGGCATCTATCGGCCTTGCATTTCTACCAACTAGATAGGAATTCTCAAGCTTTAGCATTCTTGATAAATGACATGGAAAAGCAAACTAAACTTAAGAATATTTGTGATGGCAATCAGAAACATTTCTCCTGGAGAACTCGCTGTTACTTTTGATCAGTTTCATAGAAATTAGGAAATCTTGAGATTACTGTGTTACAATCAGGACAATCTGGATCGAATCATCCTGCATTGACTGTGTATTTCATGATCCTCATCAAATGTCTTAGCTAAGACAATACATCAGAAAAGCAGAAGGGATCATCTAAACCTGGAGCACCAGGAAGGACACCCTCAGCCTTGTTTGGAAAGTGTTCAGATTGCTGCAGTCAATAGAGTAAAATCTGAAAGGTTTTAAGACACTCTTTCCCTTCTGCTTCTTGACTGGTTGACTAGGTTAAAATTGCTGTAAAAGTCTGCGTAGTTTATTGCTAACGTTTTGAATAGACTCATTGCTATATATCATTTTCTGTTATTGAATTCTCCATATCTCTGTCTATCCTCTCTGGTAGCATCTGCTCTGGTAAAATCCCATGCCTGCTGCTTTGATACCTTGACCAAGTAGATATTCCCCAAGAAAGATCGTAAAAGAGAAAGAAAGTGGGAAATAGGTCTACAAGAAATGCTCAATGACCAGGGTATGCTTTAAAATGAAGTAGACTTCATGCTTGAGCCTAAACAGCAATTGTCAGAATCCTATTCAACTAGGGAAAGCATAATATTTGAGCCCATGCAGTCCAGAACTCATCAACATCAGCACAATTTCTAGCAGGAGTCATTGGACACATGACTTGAAATATTACCAGAGTTCTCCCTTGCTTATAGCCCAACGTCACCGATGCCAATTGCAGTACTTCCCCAGAAAGAGGCCTTCACTATAATGATAGAATTGAACCTAGCACCTTCTGGTCTGTGTTGCTTAAAGAGTGGGTGGCCCCATTGGCAAGAGTTTTAAAAGTGGTCTGTATAACTACAGCCATCCATGTTCATTTCTGGGTACTACAATTCCAGCTTTGATTTTCAAAGCTGTATTTGTTCACTAGCTATTTCATAAATGTCAGAAGTTTGCCATGAGGTATCAAATCATTTCCTGATGCACAGAACAGGATGCGATTACAATTTCTAAAAGGTGGCTTACTCTCCTTTGATGTTTCATGAATACCTTTGGCTTGACAAATACACTGGAACATAATTCGGGAAGTAAAATTAACGCTGGCTCAATCTCATTAACTAGTGCAACAGGCAAAAAAAAAGCCCCTTTCCAAATGACCATCACCAATTATGTCCATTCCTCACCTTTCTAAAAGCTTTGGGCACAAAATATGTTCTGGTTGGTGTCAGAAAGCAGTGATAGAGAATCTCACCCCTACTGATTCCTTTACAGTTGAAGATTACTGTCTGCCTTTCAACCCTTGCTCAAGGGGGTAGTATTGGTGTGTCTGCTGTAACAGTGCTTTTTTTAAATGGATTAGTTGTTTACAGCCAATCCTTTCTTCACCCAAAGCTCACGTGAAACTTCAGTTGGTGACTAATCAGGAGCAGGAAAGCTGACTGGTTGCCTCAATCCAGTAGGTAAAAACAATGACTGCAGATGCTGGAAACCGGATTCTGGATTAGTGGTGCTGGAAGAGCACAGCAGCTCAGGCAGCATCCGATGAGCAGTAAAATCGACGTTTCAGGCAAAAGCCCTTCATCAGGAATAAAGGCAGAGAACCTGAAGCGTGGCATTAAGGCATCACCCACAGAGATCTGCAAGGGAATCAAATTAACGTGTTTTGTACAACTCAGCTACTCAGTATCTTAATTGCGCCAGAACTTGGGAGTAGATTTTTAAGACATAAAAAACTCTTCACATATAATCTTTCTGAGTTTGAATCCATGTTATCAAGAAGGCTCGATGGAAAAAACACTGAACAAAGATATTTATTTAGGAAAAGGTATGGGAGAACTTGTGCCCAAATCTTAGTAAGGAACGTGTAGAAATAAATCAAATCACTAAAGTATGCATATATGCCCATTTGGAAACAAAATGTAAATTGTTACTCTGCACAAGGGACCTGATTTGAAGTTAATACGGTGTGTTTACACAGCACCTTAAAGGCAGAACTGCAAAGCTTAGCCGAAACGTTCTGCGTGTCACAGCAGAATGTGCAATCTCTGATGCTGCAGGTACGGTAATGGGATACAATCTGTGTGCACCTCTGAGGGAGTGAAGGGGAAGAACAGAAAGCGAAGGGCAGCTCCATGATTTGTAGCGCCTTGTCATTCTTGCGGTGCTGTTTGATGTTTTCACATGACCAGCTTCAGCGAGAGAAGCATTCGTCAAGATTCCACATGCAGGCACTACATGAGCAGCACAACATCAATTTAACTGCTTACACGTTTCATGCCAGCTCGGGCCGGGAATTTCAGGTATCCGGGGTCTTTCTAATGGATAGCGGAGTATCTTGGTACACAAACACATGGAGTTTGTTGACAGAATCTAATCCTTAAAATCCTGTTTTGAGCAATCCCCAAGCTGTTGCCATTTTTGACTGCATATCTTTTCCCAGGAACACAGAGGATTATTGGCTCACTTACATAGGCTGTGAGAGTTAAAGGAGAAGCAAGTCTGACATATAAAATGATGTTGGAAGTCCACCTCCTCTGGCCCGAGAGAAACGACAGATGAGGAGGCAGAGATGGCTCCTTTGTAAATGTTACTGCTGCGAGCAGTATTAAACATTATGGCCTTTAATATTGTGGAGAGGTTTGCCAGCACTGATATAGGAAATACATGGGGTGTGGGGAGTCTAAAACCATAAGACACAAGTACAAGATAATCTACAAATCTGATAAGGATTTGCCCAGAAAGTGGTGACAGTGGAGCTTCTACTGTAAGATATGTATTGTCGAGATGACTGACATGGGTACTTTTAACAGGAAACTAGATAAGCACATCAGACAGAAAATAATTTAAGAACACATTGATAGAACTTGATAAACTAAGGTGGATGGACGCTAATGTGGAATATAAATGGAAATATAGACTGGATGGTCTGACTTGACAATAGGTTTTATGTAATTCTGTACGAAGTTGTCAAAGATGATCTTGCAATGCCAACACTTTCATTAGTTTTACATTTCATGAAATAAAAAGAAATACTGACTGCAAAATATTTCATCAGTAATAAGGCTGTAAATTCACTAATATTCATGGTAATAAATGTACACTTTGTGACAAATGCTTCTCTGCTTCTTGAAGATACATTGCTCTATTGTGATAAAGCTGAATTGAAATGTATTGAGGGGTGGGCTGTATTGTTACTCATATTTACCTGCATCGGAGCATGATCAATCCTTTTTTGGTCTTTTTGCTTTATTAATATTGTCTTGACACTATTGTTTCTTCTTCTGTTCTCAATCTCTGGCCTCATTTTTGTCAGTTTCCATGAAAGCACTGCACTTGCTAAGAACAGTGGGGTAAGTGCCAATATAACTGTTGAAAGATGTTGATCAGATCTGAGGACTGGAAATTGGGACAAAATGGAAAATTTGGAAATTCCGCTGCAGAAGCCGTCAGGATCTGAAAAAGAAGAGATGGGTAAAGAATCATAGGTTGGGTGACATGAGATGAAGACCCCCTTGCCAATCATTTATCTTGTTTTTTATTCATTCACTATGCATTTTCAGCACATTGTATTTGATTTCAGATTTGCAGGTTTTCATGTATATTTTCAAATGGTGAGAGAGATTGTGGAGAGATTGGAAGACTCAATCTTTTGAAGGCAAAAGATAGGATCTGGGAGTCAACCACCCTGTGATTGCATAGACATCCCTTGGATTCCCATAAAATGAAGGATAATCAGATCAAAGTGTTAAAATGGTAAAACAATTTGAAAGGACAAATAAAGGAAACTATTTCCTTGAGTAGTGGAATTAAAAATGAAAGCATAATTATTCACAAAATTAGAGCCAAGCCATTCAGGATTGATGTTCACAAATGGTCACAGAAAGCTGAATCTTATGGTTTTTTGGATAAGTCTGAATGACGTTGTGTGTTGTTTTTATACAGAGGGTTTTCTGATGTAAGGACCATCAAGTTGCCTTGCTGTATCATAGAAATATAGAAAATATATTTTAAAACATGCCCACACTTATTGCCCAACATGCACCAATGGGGTCCTTCATGTCTAAATCTGGCCCCATCTTACCACATGCCTTTCTCAGAACAATTCACCACTCAGTGGACATCCTGGAATTCACAGAACCTTTGCACCTTGCCATCTTTAAAAAGTTGTTGTGCACATGGATACCTGAGAGTCCGGAGCTGCTCTGCATGGACCCTGACATTTGCTTCAGACTGGGAGACTTGGCCACCCACCGTGCAGGCAGGGTCTTGGAGGTCCTGCTGGACCAGGTGGTGTTGGTGTGAAACGTTCTCTTCCCCCAGGACCAGCATTGGAGGCCATGATGCCAGACCATGTTAGCCTTGTCTGAGGTTACCGGGGGTTATAACAGTCACATCTGACTGGAGGAACGCACAGTGCTATAGGATGACAATCAGTGTCCTTCTCCACTCTACCAGGGTAAGTGCTATCACCTCTTTGATACCTGTGGGCGGCACGGTGGCACAGTGGTTAGCACTGTTACCTCACAGCGCCAGAGACCTGGGTTCAATTCCTGCTCAGGCAACTGTCTGTGTGGAGTTTGCACATTCTCCTCGTGTCTGCGCGGGTTTCCTCTGGGTCCTCCGGTTTCCTCCCACAGTCCAAAAATGTGCAGGTTATGTGAATTGGCCATGTTAAATTGCTCGTAGTGTTAGGTGTAGGGGAATGGGTCTGGGTGGGTTGCTCTTTGGAGGGTCGGTGTGGACTTGTTGGGCCGAATGGCCTGTAACTAATCTAATCTAATCTAACCTCACATTCACTATTGACTGCAGCATCTTCCTATCTTGCTGTCACCCATCCTAACCCTTGACACCACTAACCCTGCATGATGCTCTCTGTGCACTCAGGGCACCTTCCCACCTAAACTAGAAGGAACAGCTGTACCAACCACTTTCACGTCCTGTAATACCTGTTTCTCTCTCATTGCATAAGGAAAACAACATCAAGTAGAGCAGAAAGAGTCAAGACACAGTGGATGGCCTAACATTCAGCTCCTCACTCCTTACGTCGTGAGCATCCTGACTCTGACCGCACCAGGCAGACCTTAGATTCTTATTGGAGGCTGCCCTTGATGTAATGACCCTGAAGGAAGTCTGTCCCCTTGACTTGAGAGAGTCCTGCTGACAATCATGACAAGCTGAGTTTGTTTGTACCTGTACTAAAAGGCATGGGAAGATCACAGTAACAGGGGCCTGGAATCTTGGGCTTTGGGGTGAAAGCACTAAAAGGCGAGGCAAAGTGAGGCAGGGAGGAACACTGTGAGCATCCAGAGTGAGAGAGCACTAAGAGAACAAATGGAATGCCTGGACATGTCTGTTCCAGTCCATGAACTGGATGGGGATCCTGGAGCACACAGTGTCCTTGCAACATTGCAATGATAGCTGCTAATGCAGTTGGAGGTGCAGTATAGAAGAGCAGAGGCATTCTGTCAGTGGATCAGAGGTTTGTAATGAAGTTATGAGAAGCTGGTACATGTCAGATGCCAATGTCTGCAGATGTGAGGTGTGCATGGCTAGTGCCCATGGACCATGCCCTGAGATGTTGTTGCCCAGTGTTCAACATGGTGGCCCTTTGGAGCAGATGATGAGCTGAACTTGTGCTGACGTCCATGATGAATATTCTCGAAACCAACCCTGTTTTGTGAGTTTGGTAAGATAAAAAGCTGTATCTTAATGAGGTGAGTTGGGCTTCGTTGAGGTGTTTAGCATGTTTTAATCACTGTCAATAGGCAACTCACTGCTGCATAGCAAGCATCTCACCACGCAGCTTGTCATAGAGTCATAGAGATGTACAGTAAGGAAACAGACTCTCAGCCCAACTCATCCATGCTGACCAGATATCCTAAATTAATCTAGTCCCATTTGCCAGCACTTGGTCCATATCCCTCTAAACCCTTTTTATTCATCTACCCATCCAGATGCCCTTTAAATGCTGTAATTGTACCAGCATACACCACTTCCTCTGGCAGCTCATTCTATACATGCACCATCCTTTGATTGACAAAGTTGCCCCTTAGGTTCCTTTTAAATCTTTCCCCGATGCTGTCAAAAGCACAAAAGATAGAAGTGAGGTGCTCCTGATGTCAAGACGAGCTTTGATGCAATTGTCGCTTGTTTCTGCCACACATCTCACTATGGTTCATGTCGCTCAGACTCTTAAACGATTCCACCAAAACAAAGCAGTGGAACTCTGGCATACCCTCACCTCAATGGCTACAGATTGTGGATCAATGAACATTTTTGAAACTGAGAATGACAGACTTTGGTGAGGTGAAGGTATCAAGTGGAGTGGTTCACTGGGCTTGTTACATCAGATTCACCAACTAAAAGGCAGTACTGGATCCAGGGGATGAATGACCTTCTTCTGAATTTTGTCACTGCCAGAGATGAAAGTGGGATGGGACTTGGATTTGGTGAGTGACAGGACCCAGGCTATCCCATTGCCATTGATGAGTTAAGATACTGCTGCTGGGGTTGCTGGGCAATTAAGGATGTTGGTCACTCTGAAGTAACTGTCAGCCTACTCAGCAGTGCCCTCTGCTGGGAGTCACCTCAATGGCAAGGTGCCTTTGAAGATGAAAGTGTCACTGGGGAAGCCAAGCAGGTAGCCCCTGGTAATTGGTGGGGAGGAATGGGGATTGGGGGTGAATAGGGTTTGGTGGTTTACTGACTGTTTTTGTGCCATTACCACAAAGGGCTCTTTCCTCAGTCAATGAGTGCCTTTGAACAAGATTCCACTTGTGGAACCCACTGAAAGGCTGCCAAGTTTCACAGAGGATATATGGACCAGATGACCATTGCTGGCATCTTGTATTGACCAGTATGTGGTACTGGGTTAAGACTGAGGTAGCTCATTGGCATCAATTCTCCTTGGTCTTTGCTTCCCTTACAGCCTATCTAATGATTATGATAGATGATCTACCATCATAAAGCATCAACAGGAGAGGCACAGTTCCTGTATTATAGGAAGCTTTATTGAATGACACCAATAATTACAACAAAATTTGGTCATACATAATTATTATGACCAAAATAGAAAGTGCTGGATAAGATCAGCAGGTCTGATATCGCATGTCGAGAGAAAAACAGAGTTAACGTTTTGAGTCTGGTGACCATCAGAAAACTGGATTCATTCATTAACTCTGCTTTTCTCCGTACAGATTCTGCCAGACCTGCTGGGTTTCTCCAACATTTTCTGTTTCTGTTTCAGCATTTGTAATGTTTTGTTCTTGTGATTTATTCAGACCTTACAATTTACTTCCTCTGAAAGCTGGAGGAAATGTCCTCATCTCCGTCACTGCCTGGCATCAGCAGAACATGTGAAGCCGATGTAATGTGAACATTAACCCCTTTAATCCTCTTTTACAACATCCCCGAGCATCAACAGGTGTTCCTAACACAAGAAAAATGCTTGTGGTGATGTAAAGGACCCACTGAGTGACTCAAAGACTCAATTGGTTGCCTGGCAAGCAGCCAAGATGCTAATTTTCTCCTGGCTGACAATATAATATCCTGCCAATATCTTCCTGTCCCATTTTGCCAGCTCCCTCCTGACTCCCAATATTGTTGCCAATAGGCTGGGAAAACTGTCTTCAATCTTCCTATTTCTCACTTCATTTCTAATACAATTAACCATCTTCGTACTGTTCCAACACTGGAACAGTAGTGGTTTGCACCCGGATTCAATTCCAGCCTCGGGTGACTATCTGTGTGGAGTTTGCACATTCTCCCTGTATCTGCATGGGTTTCCTCTGGGTGCTCTGTTTTCCTCCCACATCCAGGGATGTGCAGGTTAGGTGAATTGGCCAATGCTAAATTGCCCATAGTGTTCAGGGCTGTGTAGATTAGGTACATTAGTCAGGGGTAAATATAGGGTAGGGGAATGGGTCAGGGTGGGTTACTCTTCAGAAGATCATTGTGGAATTGTTGGGCTGAAGGGCCCATTTCCACACTGTAGGAATTCTAATCTAACGAGACAGAACGCTCAGAACTGACACCACGAGTCCGGCATGAGTGTATTTCCCCTTATTTTCCGACATTGGGTGACACAGGGAAGTGAACAAATGTCATGTTAGAGTCTACAATGCAAATACTGTTTCAATCTTAGCAAAGGTCACAGCAGTTGTAGGAAGGATATTATTAAATTGGAGAGGGTTCAGAAAAGATTTACCACAATGTTGCCTAGTCTGGAGGGTTGTGTTATAAGGATAGGCTAGGTCTATTTTCACTACAGAATAGCAGGTTGAGGGGTGACCTGAAAGAGGTTTATAAAATCATTAGGGGCATAGATAAGATGAATAGCAAAGGTCCTTTCCCTAGGCTAGGGGAGTTCAAAACTAGGGGTCATATTTTTTAGGTGAGAGGAGAAAAATTTAAAAGGGACCTGAGGGGCAACCTTTTCACACCAAGGGTGGTTTGTGTGTGGAATGAACTGCCAGAGGAAGTGGTAGATGCAGGTGCAGTTACAACATTTAGAAGACATTTGGATAGATGCATCAATAGGAAAGGTTGTGAAGGATAAGGCCCAAATACAGGCAAGTGAAACTAGTTTATTTTGGGAAATGTGGTTCACATGGACAAATTGTGTGACTCTATGACACAACCTGACTTACCTGATTTTGACCACCACATCCATGTATTTGCTAGCAGGAGTTGCAAACAGGGACTTCAGCTGATTTTTCTCCCCTCCTGGCTCCAGTGCAATTGAAGCCAACTGTAACTCTTCCATTGTCATCCCACTGAAGGTAAATGTATACCCCTGAGTGACCTTTCTGACCTATGTAGCTCAGGTGGCACACTTACCCACAGGTTCATTTGGGGACCATGGAACTCACTGCTTCATTAAAACATACCTTAAGTTATCTTGGCATGTATTTTGTTTTAGTGTAAACCTTCTGTAAAATTGTTAAATATAATTCTGCATGTTATGCAACACATTTAGCATAAATCAAGGAAACAAGTTAAAATGTCCTGCACCCTGCTAAGGTTCTCTATCCCAACAGAAACTGCCTTGAAGGCTGCATCCGAGCTCACTACTATAGCCCTAGTTCCCTTATCAACTACTTCTCCTGGTTCCTGCTTCATTTGGCACCTTGTTTGTGAAGCTCTGTTTTTATTTTAAAGATGCCAGAAAGTGTAAGTTGTGTGAGGAACTGAAATTGTAGCGCACAACATATTCTATATTTTCTTTTCTCCCAGTAAGTATATTTTTAAAAAGTGCATTTAAAAAACGTGCAGACAAATTGCTGCATTCTGCTTTATCCCTCGTATCAGATCTAAAGCAGAACTTAGTAAGACAGGCATTGCACACACGTACAAAAGAAAAGATAATATATTTTAAAATCTCTGACCTAAATTCCATGCTAATAGCATTTCATGACCTCAAGGCCTACACTGCACCCTATCACTGAGAGAACACTGCTCTCATTTCCATTCATTATCACTATCTCCGTTGTGTTTGTTTCTTATGTCAACCTCCGATGTTAGGGATGTTTGTAGTTGGTGAACGAATGAAAAGGATGAAAGAATTTCCTACTGATCGACTTGCAGTTTTCATTTTTTCTCCTTTTGGTTTGTTTATTTTGACATCAAACTCTCCTCCCCTCCCACCACCAAACCCCCCACTCCACACCCCATGATTCTTTCCCTGTGGCTGACCTGTTAATTTCATGGCTCTCTTAAGACCTGCTCATCAGTGTGAATCTCACTGTTGCTCTGCCCATTACAATTATTTCTCCTCCCTTTGTAGTCAGAGAGTTCAGGAAGTTTTTAAATGTTTTGGTGCTCTGACATAATGCCCTAAGCCTTAATAAAGGAAATGAGGGCAGCTACTGTATCAAGGCACTGAAAGCGAAGGGGAAATGAGGCCACAACCGGTCTTTAACCTTCTAGTACAGTATATGGAAATTATCGCTCACTTCTAATGGAGTTCTCCATTGTAAAAGACATGACTTCCTTTTGTAAAATAGCAGACAATCAGGCTGATTGCTTAGATTTATAAGCACATATGATAAAAACAAAAGCAATAACTTGCATTTATATAGGCTAAGGTTTTCCCTTTATGAGTTGCCATGACGATGTGGAGGTGCCGGTGTTAGACTGGGGTGGACAAAATTAAAAATCACACAACACCAGGTTATAGTCCAACAGGTTTATTTGGAAGCACCAGCTCCCGGAGTGCTGCTCCTTCATCAGGTGGCTGTGGAGGTTAAGAGCATGCGCCACAACCATCTGATGAAGGAGCAGCACTCCAAAAGCTGGCGCTTCCAAATAAACCTGTTGGACTATATAACCTGGTGTTGTGTGATGTTTAGCTTTGCCCTTTATGAGAGTAAGTGCGTGGACAGGCATACTAAGTGTCAAATAATTCATTGCCCCATTGCTGAGAAAGATCAGCATTTAACGAGCCAACTGACTTGTTAAGAGTTAACCAGCAAGTTTCTCAGCTGATTTTTTTTTCTCAATTTCTTACAGATCTTGACGGTGGTATCCCACTTTGCCAGAAGCTGCCAGCTAATCTGAGCTTCTGGATCTCAAAGACCATTGTTCAAGATCTACTCTTCAGGGGATCAAAAGTGAGAAGGCAGGTCTTTTTTGCTTGCTTCTCACAGGCTGGCAGTCATAGGGAGGCAGGTATTGGAGACAAGAGAAGTGGGTGGCTTTCAGGACCATGCACGTGCCCCTTGTCCTTGTGTCCAGTTACCCTGACATTGGGGGAAATGTAGGCTACTCTCAGTCTGGCAGGCAGGTCACTCTGGCTATCCAATCAGGAACCCAGCTACATTCCTTGTCTGTTGGAAAGGTGGGTAGTCAGGTAAGTTGTGGGTTGAGGCCTTTCAGAAGCTGCTAATTGATATTAAAAGACCTTAAATACTGGCAAGTTCAGAAAAGTCCAAATAGACCTTCTTGCATAGCATTTGGTTGGTGGGGTGAGAGGAAGAGGGCTCCCCAGGACTAACTAGCCCAATTATTTTGACACCACAATGTCTTTAATATTGCAAAATATCCCAAGGCACTTCACAGAAGAGCAGTCAAAATTTGACACTGAGTCACACAATTAGGGCAACAGATGACCAAAATCTTGGTGAAAGAAGTAGGTTTTCAGTTATATATTCAAGGGACAAACAATGTAGAGAGACAGGTTTAGAGAGAGCATTCAAAAGCTTAAAATACAGGGAACTAAGGCACAGCAGCCAATGGTGAAATTAAGGAATTTATGTATTTGCAAGAGGCCAGAACTGAAAGATCAGAGAGTTCATGAGACTTGCAGAGGTGAAGGATGCTTGAAGATAGGAAAGGGTGAAACCATAGCGGGATATAAAAATATGGATGAAAACGTTAACTTTGAACCATTGTAAGCATTCGGGGTATTCAGTGAATGGGACTTGATATGAGTTAGATTTTTGACCAACCTAAAGTTCTTAGAGGCCGATGATAGGAGGTTGGCCTGGAAAATATTGAACAATGGGGACTGGATTAATTATATCCTTGTGTTGGTGGTGAATTACCAATTCTTCTTTCCGTATATTTTTGTATTTATTTCACCACCTTATTAGATATAATACACACTCTGCTTGGCTTCCATCACACAACTGAAAGGGCTGATTTCACCACCTTCTCTGTCCCTTATCTTCCAAGCCTATAACTGAGGAAGTTGGACAAGCAGAGCTGATCTAAAGGATGTGCAGACGGAGATCGAAGGTTTCAATAGTTCTCACTCCTCACCCTGTGGAATCCTGACAAGTGCCTCTCACCAAGAAGTGGTGCTGTGTTCATGATTAGTAGCAAGCCAACAATCCAGTTAAAGTTGATTCTGTCATTTGGGAGAATTTCGAATATGAAATTACCATATTTGAATTAATTTTGTTTCCACACATCCATTTTCTGCACAAAGGCAGCATGGAAATGGCAGGCTGAATGGTCTCCTTCCGTGTTGTAACTATTCTATGATTCTATTACAAGGAATAAACATAAAGATTACTTTGGCAGTGCTGATTTGCCAAGGAGACTTTAAAGTGTGTTTACCAAAGTCATCCAAACCCAGTCAGAATCTGAGTAAGGAGCTGGGATACATTGAGAGCCATGATGAAAATTAATGAACGTCTTTAATAGTTCATCATATGTTAAGTTAACACATGTCCATGTGTAGGGTTCAATTCACTTCCATCCATTTCCATCAGGATACAGTGTTATTAAAGCAAGGCAGAGTCGAATCTAGTCCTATTTTCGCCCAACATCCATGCATCTTCACTTCCAACAGCATTTTCTCGAAAGCAATTAGAAATGGGAAGGTTGTCTGATCTGCCCCACCTTAACAAGATCACCAAGTTCCAGTTTCAATTTGAGAGCTTGAGCAACCAGAGGTCTCTACTCCATTGTAAAACAATTAGATGCTAGACATATTACACTTGGCTTCCATCACACAACTGAAAGAGCTGATTCAAATAATTTTTTTTCTTTAAGGAAACGATACAGCATGCCCAATCTGGGAAAGAGTGCAGTCACAAAGAAATTGTGCAATTTGGGACAATTCCAATGAAATGCGAGCACAGCTCAGAAATGATGAGGCTGCTATCAATGCCCAGTGAGACTGGATATTGCCTTTCGATGTAAGTAGGAGGCAATTGCATTTGTGTAAATGCTCATTGTCAGTGACTGCAGAGGTTTCCTTGGGCTTTGTGCTGCTGTGATCACCCACGGTCTCCTATTGATTTACTCTGCTCGTTATTCCTTTCCAGTTTCTCCCTCCTTTTCTCTCTCAGCACCGCACAGAATCTAATGAGTGTGTATGAGCCGTCACTAAAGAGAACAGCAGGCTCTGGTCTGGCCTAGTTTGGCCTTGTCTAACAGAAGGCAGCTCTATCCCAGTAGGATTCAACTAACTCCACTGCATTGAACTGGTGAATGACTAAATGTAGATTACATCTCTTGTGCCCTGGTGTCCTGTTTGAAGAGTTCAGTCAAACTGTGTGATCCCCTGCCATACACTGATGCCATTTCCCCTCTGAGATACTGAGATAAGCACTCAGTCATGGAGGTTGCTTCTAGCATGTCACTGGAGAGAGAAAGCTAGTGTAGAATAATACACCAGGGAGAGAGAATCAAGGCAGAAGAACCTGGATTGCACATTTGTAATATTTGTAGCAATTTATATGGTCCCAAACGTCATAACCTAAAATTAACTCCTTCAGTACTGAATCCACCTTTCAATTTTTAAAAAATTTTGATCTCTGTATAACATTGAAGCTTCAACAATGTTAATTGCAGAATTTCAAAATAAAGTAAGGAACTGCAGTATTATTGATTAACCATATTGCTACTTGGATAATCAACTTATTTTATAATTCTGTTAAATTGTGTGCTTCAGTCTGAATAACTGCCTTATTCCTAAGACTTCAATAAACAGGAACCATCTGCTTTGAGCCCAGTTCTGAGAAAAAGGGCTGAAATATCACAGTACTGTAATCTTTAAAAAGTAAAAAATTCATGTCACATAAAAAAAATCATTAAAATGATTAATCCTTGATGTAGATAAATGCAGGTGTGTTTGTACAGACTGCAGCCTTGTTCTGAATTGGCTTAGGTGTTAGGTTAGTTCCCAAGAAAATGCTTGCTGACAGGAACCATCACTTCTGAGGTTTCAGTTTTTAAAAATCTGAGATCGTCAGCAAACATTTTCTTGCAATTCATTCCCCTACTGCTGCTGCTGCTTGTAGTTACTCTTGCCAGGCGATCTGCTGTCATGGTATCCTACACTCATTTGTCTTGCACCTATCATTAACATCCAGTATACCTGTCTGTAACCATTCTGTAGCATCCGATCCATCATTGAACTATACTGAGGTCAACCCTTCTTCCTGTTACCCTCCAGTTTACCCTCTAGTGGGGATCTCTGTAGCTTTATAGCTTTATACTAACATTTCTTTTTGTGATGTCATTTTGTTTTGATCACACAAATTCAAGTACCTCTTAACTTATCTTCTGATTTGTGCATAGAATTTTTTAACATACATCTTAGCACCCATATTTCAAGGGTCTCTAAATTCTTCCACTGATCCTGATGTATTACCCAGCTTTATGAGGCTGACTGGGAAGCAGAGAGAATGTAGTATCTTATCAGATCTTTACTTGTTACAAGCTTAAGATTTTTTTGTTAATACATTCCTGAACTTTACAAAATTACCATTTCTACAGGCTATCTCTATCCATCTTCTAACTTCTGCATCACATCTGCAGTGCTCTGCTGTCATTTATCCTGAATAGATAAACTTTGTCTATTGTGATACCATCAACTTCATTCTCATCCCTCTAACTGTTATTCCTTGTTTCTTGCATTAATTTTCATTCATAATCCATATTCTACGTTTCTCCTCAAAGAATGACAGCGCCTTGGCAGGGCTGCCACTGGGTGTGTGTCCAAAGCTGAGGTCAGATTGAGGGCCTTGTTCAGGCTTTCTTCTCTTTCAAAACTTTATTCTTCTGTGTTGAGGTAATTAACACAGGCTCACTACCTTCACTACTCCAAAGTTAGTGACACATCTTAAATATGCACCAATAAACGTATCTAAAATATTTTAAACTAAGGCATCAAGCATGTAAAAAGAGAATACAGTGTGGTACATATTGGTGGCTCAAATGGTGTTGCACCAGACTACTATCAGAGAGTCCAGGAACAAATCCCTGTTAAGCTTTCAAATTTGCAGAAAAAGGCACAATGACTACCTCCTTTGCTGTATTGGTTTACAATTCCCCAAAACATGTTGACTTCATGAATACAGCAAGAAGATGGAGCCCATTGGATATACTTGCATATGTCTGTGCATATAGAGGAATATCTGTCTAAGAATGGGTCTGCATATATAAGCAAATATTTCTGTACACGTGTGTTATACTTGGGTGCCTGTATGTAGGGTAAATCACAGAATCATAGAGTTTTACAGCACAGAAAGAGACCCTTCAGCCCAATGTGTCCATGCCAGTCAGCAAGCATTTACTCGAGTCTCACGTTCTAGTATATGGCCTGTTGTTTTGTGTAGCCTTGTACACTGTCTGTTTATCAGTGCATACTGGAGCATGGGGCAATTGCAGTTGGTAGACTATTGTATGACAGTATTTTCATATGTTGCCTGTAGGTGCAAGTGGAATATGTATGAGAGAATGCATATGACAAATGTGATCTGTGTGTATAGGTCTCACTTGAATGACGTGCAAGTAGAGGCATAGAGTCATTTAGCATGGAAACAGACAATTCAGCCCAACTAGACCATGTTGATGTCATAATTTAAAATATTTTAGAGATGTTTATTGGCGAGTATTTAAGATGTCGCACTAATTTTGGAATGATTGCAGTGAGTCCACATTAATTTCTCTGCATTTTGCCCATATCCTTCTAAATGTTTCCTATTCATGTACCTGTCCAAATGTCTTTTAAATGTTTTAATTGTACTCGTTTCTACCATTTCCTCTGGCAGTTGATTCTATGTACGCACCATCCTATGTGAGAAAAAGCTGTCCTTCAGGTTCCTTTTAAATTTTTCCCCTCTTGCCTTAAACCTATGCCCTCTAGTTTTGGACTCCCCTTTTCCTGGGGATAAGACCTTGGCTATTCACCTTATCATTGCCCCTCATGATTTTATAAATGTGTATTAGGTCACCCTCAGCCTCCTACACTCCAGGCAAAAAAGGTCTCAGCCTATCCAGCCTCTCCTTATAACTCAACCGCTCTATCTTGTAAATCTTCTTTGCACCCTTTCCAGTTTAATAACATCCTTTTAATAGTTGGGCGACCGGAATTGTGAGCAGTACTCCAAATGTTTCCTTACCAATGCAGCCATAACTTGATATTCCAACTCCTGCACTCAGTGCACTGACACAAGAAACCAAGCATGCCAAAGACCTTCTTCACCATCCCGTCCACCTGTGACGTTTCAAGGAATTATGTACTTGCACCCCAAGGTCTTTTTATTTGATACCACTCCTTAGGGCTCTACCATTAACTATACAAGTCCTGGCCTGTTTGTCGTGCCAAACT
>NC_057737.1:20717860-20723856 GCF_004010195.1 Chiloscyllium plagiosum | reverse complement strand
TGCAATTTGTGTCAGTATTGAATTCAAGGCAGCCTGGAGGCCTGTGATCCACTGTAGCTTAGTCACCAAAGGCCGCGCAAAATGTGCCCCCTCAGCAGCTTTCAAACGTGTCTCAAGTGGACGCTGCTGTTCCTCCTTCTGTCGTTTCCAGCTAGCTGAATAGGAAATAGCTAATCCCCTAGCAAAGGCCTTAGAAGTCTCCTATAGCATGGACGGACTACTAGCCGTGCCTGAGTTGATAGTCAAGAATTCCTGAAACTCCTTCAAAAAGTATTCCACAAATTTGGAATCCTGAAGGTGAAAAGAGTCCAAACACCAGTGCCACAAACCTAACCCTTCACTCTTGGCCTTAACCTGCAAATATACCGCCGCGTGATCAGAGATAGCTATATTCCCAATTTTACAACTCATAATTGAATCCAGAAGGACCGAGGGAGCCAGAAAGAGGTCAATCCTCTGGTGACGTTTATGTGGGTTTGAAAAAAAGGTGAAGTCCCTGCTGGTAGGGTGAAGACATCTTCAAATATCCACCAGCCCCAACTCCTTGCATAAGTCAATCACCTGCTTGGCCTGTGAAGAAATAGTTGGGGACCCACAAAGCATCCTGCCCACTGTCAGATCCAAAAGACAATTAAAATCCCCCTCCTATAATAAAGTGCCGTGTTCCAAAAGCACTCAACTTAGAGAAAGCACTCATCAAATATTTGAGGGAATATGGCAGAGGACAGTAGACATTTAAAATGCCATATTCCTCTCCATGTATCAGGGCTTTAAGTATCACAAACCATCCCTGCTCATCTTTCACCTGCTCTAATAATATGAACGGAAGATTCTTCTGGACAAGTACTACCACTCTTCTACTTTTAGTAGTAAAGGATGAAAAGAATACCCGGTCATCACCCCCCTGTTGTAATTTCAGGTGTTCCCCATCATCAACATGGGTTTCCTGCAACAAAGTGATATCAACCCTTTCCCTCTTGAGGCTAGAAAGCAATTTTTTCCTTTTAACAGGCGAATGACTTCCCTTAATGTTTCAGGTGCACCATTTAATAAGACACTTAGCTATATCCACTTTCAGAGACCCTTGAACCCCCCACAGGGAGAACCCTGCTTACAAAGCATCGAGCATAAGTAAATAAAGACTCATAGAGTCGAAGAACAATATATACAAAAACTATTCTATTATAACTATAAACTATTACTACCAAAAAACTACAAAGAAAATCAACTATAAAACCGTGAATGGAAGACACTTCCCCCTGCCCATAGGGGGCACTCACCTTACCCATCCCCTTCTTCACAGCTCTTTCAAACCTGGACTGTGCCCCAGCCTTAGGCCAGAAAAAAAACAAGGAGATTATCCTTAAACGGAAAAAAGACAAAATCAGGATGAGCACTCCACCCATCCCTGGCTTCATGTCACCCCGACTTGTGACTAAAAGAGAAGCAGAACAAACAAACAAAATAAAGGGGGAGTGACAACAAAGAACATCCACAAAATTTCCCATTAGAAAATCCAGTTATTAAAAAACATAGAAAAAATTATTCCAAGGCCTTTTCTCCCCTTTCCAAAAAGAAAATTATTAGGGAGAAAGAAAGGAATAAAAAAAGGAAGGGAAAACATGAGGAAAGATAGCAAAGAGAACAAACATTAACCATATTCTGCAGGCCAATCCATCTATTTTAAAGTGTCTACAAAGTTTTTAGCCTTATCCACCAAGTCAAATGTATAAACTGAGTCTTCGTGGCTGAAACGAAGCACTGCAGGGTATCTCATGGAGTACTAGATGCCCAGGTTCCTCAGCCTCTTTGTAACTTCATTGAAGGACTTCCTCTTTCAGATTACAGCTGCAGAGAAATCCTGGAAAAACATGATTTTTGACCCCCTTGTACAGCAGCGTCTGCGGATCTTTTCCCAGGCACCTGGAAGCTTCTATGACTTTTTGCTTGTCCTTATATGAGTGGAAGTGCACTAGGACCGGGTGGGGACTGTAACCCGATATGCCCTTTCAATCTGAAGCCTGCTGGACTCAATGTGAAGGCCCAAAAACTTTGACAGCTAGTTTTCAAAGAAGCTGACTGGCTTCTCACCTTCCTCACCTTCAGGGAGCCCGACAATTCGGAGATTTAGCGAAATTTGCCGATGATACAAAGTTAGGTGGACAGGCAGGTAGTACTGAGGAAGTGGGGAGGCTGCAGAAGGATCTAGACAGTTTGGAAGAGTGGTCCAGGAAATGGCTGATGGAATTCAATGTGAGCAAATGCGAGGTCTTGCACTTTGGAAAAAAGAATACAAGCATGGACAAGCATGAGAAAATTCGTAAAGCCAAAGTACAGAGGGATCTGGGAGTGCTAGTTGAGGATTCTCTAAAGGTAAACATGCAGGTTGAGTCCGTGATTAATAAAGCGAATGCAATGTTGTCAATTATCTCAAGAGGGTTGGAATATAAAAGCACTGTTGTGCTACTGAGACTTTATAAAGTTCTGGTTAGGCCCCATTTGGAGTACTGTGTCCAGTTTTGGTCCCCACACCTCAGGAGGGACATACTGGCACTGGAGCGTGTCCAGCGGAGATTCATACGGATGATCCCTGGAATGGTAGGTCTAACATATGGGGAATGGCTGAGGATCCTGGGATTGTATTCATTGGAGTTTAGAAGATTAAGGGGAGATCTAATAGAAACTTACAAGATAATACATGGCTTGGAAAGGGTAGACACGAGGAAATTGTTTCCGTTAGGCGAGGAGACTAGGACCTGTGGACACAGCCTTAGAATTAGAGGGGGTAAATTCAGAACAGAAATGCGGAGACATTTCTTCAGCCAGAGAGTGGTGGGCCTGTAGAACTCATTGCCGCAGAGTGCAGTGGACGCTGGGACGCTAAGTGTCTTCAAGGCAGAAATTGATAGATTCTTGATGTCACAAGGAATTAAGGACTACGGGGAGAATGTGGGTAAATGGAGTTGAAATGCCCATCAGCCATGATTGAATAGCGGAGTGGACTCGATGGGTCGAATGGCCTTACTTCCGCTCCTATGTCTTATGGTCTTATGGTCTTATGACCTCGATTTTCGAGGTCATCGATATGGTTTCGCAAGGCCCGCACCTCTCGCTCCAGCACCTGGATCCGACTGGATGAGGACTCCATTGCAGCTTCCGAGGCCTTAGTTCGACCCTCTACCTCCTCCAGCTACTCCCTGAGGCCCTGGACCTCTGCTCATGGTTCTGCAGCATGGATGTGATAGGTTGGACCTGGACACGAATCTCCCCATGTATCTCCTCAATCGCAGCCCCAACTTTTAAGGCATGTCTCTCCATCGCCGCACCCAATTCCTGTGAGTCTGTCAGGTCCCTGGGTGGGGGTTCAGGAGAGGCTGCTGCTGCTGCAGCCTCGGGTGTGGTAGGTGCTGCAGGGGAGTTTCCTCCCTGCTGCTGTTTGCTGGCTCCTTTTCCCTTTGGCATCCTTCCCACTCCCAAATATTAACAAATATGTGTTCTGTAAGGTTTTAAACTAATAATTCCACCACATAAGTTGGCCAGGGATGGCAAAAAACACCAGTATACCTTGGCTGTTAGGCAGAGCTGTCCACAGCAGTTCTTCAGAATCGCTGCCATCTTGCCTAGTCCAGTTCTTTTAAAAAAATACTTTCTTCATACCTTAAACTTCAATCAGAATCTGATTTGAAGTTCTACCAACTTAAAAGATTGAAATGAAATCCTTTAAAGGAATAGGGTGTACTACTTCTAAAAGCAAGGCGTATGCAAAATTCCTCTGTCACTTAGAGAAATGCATGCTATATCTGAAGACAGGACTAAATATTTTCATGGATCTTGGATCTTGGAGTTCTTCTGAGAGTGAACTACTATACAATCAGAAAAGATTTACAAGGATGTTGCCAGGGTTGGAGGATTTGAGCTATAGGAAGAGGTTGAATAGGCTGGGGCTGTTTTCCCTGGAGTGGCGGAGGCTGAGCGATGACATTATAGAGGTTTACAAAATCATGAGAGGCATGGATAGGGTAAATGGACAAAGTCTTTTTCCTGGGGTGGGGGGAATCCAGAACTAGAGGACATAGGTTTAGGGTGAAAGATATAAAAGAATTCTAAGGGGCAACTTTTTCACGCAGAGGTGATCCGATCATTTCACTTCTACAGGCGTTACATATTTCAGGTATACAACTAGTGCTTAGCCATTTCTTAGCTTCTAGCCCTCTTTCATAATGGAGAATTGGAAATTTCTTTGTGTTTCATGATTAGCGAAAGAAAAATATCTCACTCAGAAGTCAAGACCAAGATTGGAGCCAAATGTTTGAAAACTCTGGCAACTGTTAATTAAATCAGTTAATTTTCACAACTCATATGGTTAATGGGGGCACAAGCTAGCACTAAATATGTAAACATGATTTGAAAACACTGGTATTGGACTGGGATGTACCAAGTTAAAAATCACACAACACCAGGTTATAGCCCAATAGGTTTATTTGGAAGGACTAGCTTCCCTTACTATAAATTCTGTCTCTTACAATCTTATTCTCCACAACCACCTGATGAAGGAGCAGCACTCCGAAAACTAGTGCTTCCAAATAAATCTGTTGGATTTTTAACTAAATACGGAAATGTTCCCATCTTCCTGCAACACTCCCGCCATGCCACTCACTGAATATTTTAGAAGTTGTTTATATTGAGAGACTAACCAATAACACACATCTAGCTTTGATCTAGCTTTGACAGCCCAGGAACGATAGACAGCGTATTGACTATAACTATAGTTGGTAAAATGTTTTTGGCAGTGTCAACGAAATTCCATGTGGTCATAGGCCCTAGCTCATGATTTGTGTTGAAATGGCTTTTTCTGGTCCTTAAGGCCTTTAAAGAAGGCCATGGTAATGGGAAATCACACAGGATCAGTACAGAGGATTTCTCACAGATTAGGCACAAAATATTCTGCTGAACCTGAGCTTGCTGGTGGGTGATTAGAAACTGAACTTCATTGTTTTCATTTTAAGTGAATGAACTGATGCAATGATGACCAATTTCAATGACTAACGTCCAGTATCCAAAGCACACGTGGAAAATGCTCAATCAGAATTTGCCTGTGCCATTTTTCAGATATCCCCAGCACTGTCTAAAACAACTGTAGTGCTGCTTAAGTGTCAAAATAAGGAGGTGAGGGCCTGATCTCAGCCCCTCTCAGAATGTGACATTCCAGAGAAGGTAAGAACATGACCATGACCAATGAATTATCTTAAAGTAAAATAAAAATTCCTTTGGATACAGGAGGAGCTGTACGCACTAGATTCCAGAGTCTCTGATCAGCACCACTCCCCCGTCTTGCCTCCATCAACTGCTGGGGATTCTCTGATTCCCTGGATCTTACCTCCAGACTGCTGCTGGAAAGGCAAACCATCCAAAATTTTAAAACAGATGAGCTACTGGGGGAGGCATACCTCAGCAGATACAAGAGAGGGCAACAAGTGACAAATTTCTTTCTGAAAGCTTAATATAAAGGAAAATAAATATTTGCATTGATACAGTGACTTTCACAGCTACCTGCCATCACACAGGTCAAGGAAATGTGGTCACCACTGTAATATGACAAATAAGAAACTTGGCAACAACTTGCACACAGAAAACTCTCACAATGGCATTGTGACAAGAGAATCCATTTTTGAGATGTTGGTTGAGGATTAGTTACTTTCTGGGGTTAATGGTTCTTTGAATATGATTCTTTCACATCCATCTCAGAGGAAATGTAATATCTTTACCAATGCAGCACTCTCTCAGTACCACACCGAAACGCCAGCCTTGATTTATTTGCTCAAGTGCTGGAAGGGGGCATGAACCCAGAACCAGCAGACTCAGGGGCAATTGTCTTACCTCAAAATGGACTATTCTTTGGAAGGCAAAAGTGAGGACTGCAAATGCCGGAGATCAGAGCTGAAAATGTGTTGCTGGAAAAGCGCAGCAGGTCAGGCAGCATCCAAGGAGCAGGAGAA
>NC_057737.1:20698399-20717267 GCF_004010195.1 Chiloscyllium plagiosum | reverse complement strand
CCGGCCTATCACCCTCACCTTAACCACCTTCCACCTATCGCATTTCCAACGCCCCTCCCCCAAGTCCCTCCTCCCTAACTTTTATCTTAGCCTGCTGGACACACTTTCCTCATTCCTGAAGAAGGGCTCATGCCCGAAACATTGATTCTCCTGCTCCTTGGATGCTGCCTGACCTGCTGCGCTTTTCCAGCAACACATTTTCAGCTCTATTCTTTGGAAGCCCAAATCCTGTAGCCATTCTTAGGACCTGATTTGGCAGTAGCGCAGGGTCTATGGTGAATTCCTGCTAAGTGCCTCCTTCCCCTTCTCTCTTGTTCAATTTTGTTGTGACCACTTCATCATTTGCTTTGAATCTTTCCAGCATTACATAACATATATCCTGAGATTGAAATGACACAAGATCAAAGTTTCTGAGCAGTGAACTGATTTGTTTGTCTTGCTTGAAGAGTGATGTAAAGATAATAGGATGAAATGATGGGAACACTAGTTAATACTGGTGACTTAGTAGATTTAAACATGTCAGAAATGTGGGAATATCAATACATCTTATATTTATTTTTGATATGTAAATAATTATACAATAATGGACACAGGTTGCTTTCTCTATTTTGTTACACAATAGTTGCCTACTTAGTTACACTTTTGAGAACATAAAGGGTTCAACCTATTTTCCCAGTGTCACAAATGCATAGAGTTATACAGTATGTAAACAGACCCATTGGTCCAACTCGTCCATGCCAACCAAGTTTCCCAAACTAAACTAGTTCCATTTGCATTTGGAGAGTGAATGCTTTTTGTGCACCTCCTCAATACCAGATCAATATAGCTCTGTCAAAGACTTTGAAATATATCGCTTGATATATGGTATCAACATTTTTGGTAAGTGGACCATAAAGGGAAAGGCACTGACTACATACAGAACCCCAACCTGAGCAACAAATGTTCTCAAAACTCGCTATGACTATATATAGTTACAGAGCAAGGGAGAGATTTTAAAAGAATGCTAACTTCTTTTTTCCCTTTCTATTCTTCAGGTCACTTTGAAAAGATATGTAATTTCTGGACTGTTATTCCCATCAAAATAAATGAAGAAGTTGCTTTGTCGGTTCACAATTTGAACTGCTATTCACGACCTCACACTTTGAACAAGGCTTGACCTTTGAACAAATGCTGTTGCAGTATCCTCATGATAGCTGCCAGTTGATACCATTAGAAGATTCATTCCAGAATATGGAACACTTTGCTGGGAATAAGAAATACATAGTAACAACCCTCCTCTACCTATTTTGCATTGGTCAATCAAGTAAGGTCTAAGTCAGAAGACACTCACCGCCAGGTTATAGTCCAACACACTCATTTGAAGTCACAAGCTTTCTGAGCTGACTTCACCTGCCAAAGCAGGACCACTGCAAAAGCTTGTGATTTCAAATAAACTTGTTGGACTATAACCTGGTGTCGTGACTTCTGACTTTGTCCAACATAGGACCTCCATGTCAAGGCAAGGTCTAAATGAGCTGTTAATTGTAATCCTCCATTTGGTATTCCCAACATCAAGGAATTACACATCCCTATGAATTTACAAAGAATGCTCAGAATGGACCCTGGCAACATTACTGCAAATGTGTAAACCTATGTAAATGGATTGACAAAATTTCTAAACCTCATTGCCTAAACATTTGTGCAGTTGTTCAGTGAAATCCTGTAGCTTTTATTTGAAAAAAGTGCCTGTTCTGTGCTGACATTTGTAGCTTGATAAAAAGAATCCAATTAGAGGAAAAACTTTGCAAGACCAGGTTCTCTGCTACAGTTCTCTTTGTAACTGTTGGAAAAATAAAACTACAGAAGACTTAGATCAGTGAATTCAATACAGAGGCTTTAGGATAATATTAGTGAGTTGTAAACTAAAATGTCACACTGCCTTATTTTCCCCATCATTTTCCTTTAATTTTCACACCATTTTGCTTCTTACACGGCTGACCTCTTCATTTGAGTAGTTTATCATGGGCAAGGTTTTCATTGCATTCTTGCTCTAAACATTGTTATTCAGATACAAGTCTTTATAATGAATGACAGCAAACTATTCAACTGTGGAAGACATACAGTCCCAGGTGAAGCCCACATATGCTCAGTTCCTGTAAAGATAACTGGATTACTTAATCAGTAAAAGGCAAACCTTTCTGATTGTAAGGCTGCAAACCACTGAAAAGAAGGGTTAAGCCATTCAGCCCTTTCAGCCTGTCCCATAATTTAATCAAATCAAGGCTGACTTGGTAGCTCAATATCACTTACCTGCCATTGATCCATATCCCTTGACCCCCAACATATGGATATCAATATTAAAATTTTTAATTGATCTATTGTCTACAGCCTTGTGGGAGTTAAAGGTTGATGTTACCAAGCATCTTTGAGTGAACAAGTGATTTCTGACTTTGCTATGATCTAGGTATAATTTTGGATTGTGTTCTGAATTCTCCCACCAGGGAAAATAATTTCTCTGTATCTATTACAGATCTTTAGGCCATCTTCCACTCCTTAGTCATATAGATTCAAGGGAATTCAAATCAAGTGAGCGTATCCTGTCCTCACAATTTAATCATTCAGGTGAATCTGCACTATATCTCCTCTAGTGTCAGTATACACCCATCCTGAGGCTTGGTCCCAAAAACTAAAAGCAGTAGTCAAGATGGGGGTCAGAACATGACTTGACACAACTGAGAAAAGACTTTCTCTCTTCTACATTCCAGTCCCCTTGAAATAAAAACCAATAGCCCATTAGCTCTTTTAATTTGATTTATTGTAATCACAGGCACCTAAGTTTTTTTAATTCATTCATGGGATGAGGGCAACGCTGGCTGGCCAGCATTTATTGCCCATTCCTAATTGCCCAGAGGTCAGTTAAGAGTCAACCACATTGCTGTGGGTCTGGAGTCACGTGTGGGCCAGACCAGGTAAGGACGGCAGTTTCCTTCCCTAAAGGACATTAGTGAACCAGATGGGGTTTCCCAACAATTGACAATGGATTCACAGTCATCATTAGACTCTTAATTCCAGATTTTACTGAGTTCAAATTACACCATCTACCATTATGGGATTAAAACCTGGGTCCCCAGAACATTACTTGGGTCTCTGGATTAACAGTTTAGAGATAATGCCACAAGGCCATTGCCTTGCCATGAAGTACAGGGAAAAACATATGCAGATCATAGCAAACAAGGACATACAGATCATAGAGTGCTTAGAAAGAGTGAGGTAGGTTACTTTTTGTGCTTTTTACCTGTGTACATGGGCACCCAAATCTTTCTTTCTCCACAATCCTTAGTTTATCTTCATTAATGGTTTCAAATTACCACATTAATATAGCATTGTTTGTGTGCTTAATGATATTGTACAGGTTATAACCACTGAGTTTTCTAGAGAGCAATGACACGTGTATGAAACAAGCTTTGATTTCCGGCATGTTATATATTGTAGAAATGAAACAAACTGTTATGAAGGTTGTCACACTTTATAATTGGGTTCCAGGCTTTGCCTGCCAATCTTTTCCTTTCTACTCCCTTGCCTCTCTCTCTCTTCCTCCCTTATTTTCTTAATTCACTGTCTGTTGTTCTGTCTTTTCTATAACTTATTTTTAGATTCTTGCCCCTCATCCCTGCTAATGGCTCTTCCACTTTATTCTGCTTACAGTGTTTGCAGTGGGCTACAGTACAGTTAGTCATGCAGACTCAATGCAATTCTTGCTGTGATTAATTCTCAAATATCATGTTGAATATGTTGTTAAACAAGTTTAAAGTACTCCAATTACTTCCATGTTTAATATATCGTACGAAATGGGCCTTAACTTAAATAATTAGTTAATCCATGTTCACATTTTGTCCTATAAATATTTCAGAATTAGAGCTTTCTGAGAATAAATCAGAGTAAATTCTGTCAGCATCTTATAAATGTTTAACAATAGGTCTACCATTATTTCAATGTAATATTGATTTTAAAATAATTATATTATCTTTATTTAAAAGCTTGTTTATGAATATGGTTAGATAATTTATTTTTCAGCAGAGTAACTTGTATTTGTTTAAGTAGAGAAACAATGTTTTCTGAAACAAGCTCATTTATTATGGGGTTTAATATAGCAGTGGTGGCCAAGCAGCGAGCCCCTATTCATTTCCCTGGGTTTAATACTGTAAAATGTAAAACTTATAGTGAATTAGATTTAATGTGTTCCACCTCACTGCTGATATCTGAGAGGTGCATGGGATTTATTTCTGTCAGATAAGCATCATGCCGAAAGATACGATTGAACATACATTCATGCTGCCATAAACAGCTGTGTCTATGCCATATAAAAATTATATTAGAATATGGAGTCTATTGTGAAGTAATAAAATGCACTACTTTGTCAGTGCTTTTTTTTTGTTGGACCAATTGAAGTCATTGTGGATTGACTGTGATACTACTGTGACCTCGTCTTTACATTAGGAAGTCACTTTATAAGCACCAAACATCCTATCAACCATGCCCGAGGGCTCCCCTGCTCTCAGTGACAGAAACCCTTTGTCTATGGAATAGCTGCAAGATTTCCTTGTGTGACAACAGACCTGGTCACCAGCATCAGCTTTATTTTAGTTTAATCGATCGAAGAGTGTATTTATGAAATGCAGATTCTAGGTATTACCATGAAGACATATTGCAAACAACATTTGTTTATGCTAGGAGAAACAGAGTAAATAATAGTTGGTCTTGTCCTCATCGTTAAAATGCCTCTGCACCAGAAAACCGGTAAATATCTGAATTAAAATACAGCCCCGTATTAGTAGCATTCAATTTCTGATCTCCATTGCCTTGTATGATCTTGACAGATTAATTAGAAACTTGCTCAGAGATAACATGAAATTCTGTTAAATTAAATCATGACAAATATTCCATTTGTGTATCACTCCCTGCACTGCCACTATGTTGTTGGCTTTAGTAGCAACCTCACTGTACAGATTTTGGAAGCATTTGCACTCAGCTTTTAAAAGAACTCTTTAGATGAGGATTGTTCATGAGAGCCATCAGTCCAGAATGACTGTTGGTATCATTAGGCACCACTACAGGCCATTCAGCCCATTGGGTCTAATCCAGCTGCCTTTGGAGCAAACCAGTCAGTCCCAGTATCCTTCTCATTGATAATACATTCCTCCATCCTCTTTTAAAGATTATATAATTTCAAGTTGGTTAATGACTCTGTTAAAATAATGATAAAAAGAATGTCATTGAAATGTCTTAAGTGTTTGTGTGTTAATATCTTGGCCTTAGTGTTAATAATGTATTCTTGAATAATTTAAAAATATTATTAAGATACTTTGCAGGCAAATTAAATAAAGCACATCAGACCAGAGAGAAGGTGGAGAAGAAATTTAGTACGATGATCCCAGACACGTGAGGATTTAGTTGCTAACAAAGATAAAAATAACTGGGGCTCCTTGCATTAGACCAGAAAAAGGCTAATTAAAAGAATATACAATAAAATTGGTTTAAATTATGAGAGGCTTTGATGAAGTAACCCAAGAGAAGAAGATTAGGAGTTACTTTATGCAGAGAGTTGAATACTGGTGTAAATGGAATGTTTAATAGTTTTTAAAAAAGATGGATAAATATTTTTAAAATGAATTTCAATTATTATAGGATAAATGCAGGAGAATAGGGCTCCATAAATAGCTATCTTGGAACAATGGCACAGATTGGTTTGTGGAATGACCTTTTCCTGTAAAATATTATTATGCAACTTGACATTATTAGCTGAGTTTTTCTGGCCATAGGATGACAGGTCTGGAGCCAGAGGAACTGGGGAAATGGTGTGTACCACTCCGAACAATTCCTTGACACATTCCCACAGCTGGAGAATTTCACCAGCTGTTGGCACATCAATTTTGTATTTCATTAACGCCTCCAAGGGCACATCCAATGGTCTCACAGGATCAAGCTCACTGGCATTCCTTAGAAAGATGGTGAGCGCAGACAGCCCATTGAAAAGCCACATTGTTATCTGCCAGGTCTGTCTCAATGGCGCACCGTCCCAGCCCCTCATTTGATCTTGGCAACTGGGTCCTGCAGTGTAATCTAATCTGCAATGTAATCTAATCTGAATATAATATTTTTTGTATGACATTTGAACTTAAAAGGAACTCCTTTTAAAATGCAATATATCAGATTTGATGTCATAATAGAAATATTTCTCCAGAAAACAAAATCACCTTTTTTGTCAGCTGATAAGACACATAAAACTGATTGAAAAACACATTCAGTTGGATAGGGTTTAAGAGTGAGGAAAGTATTCATGAGAGGTGAAGGAAAGGAGAAGTAGTTCTGATCAGAATGAGAGAGTCAGTCTATTAAGAAGGTCAGGCCATCAGGAGATGCGATTAAACAGGGACTAGAAACCTTCTGTATAATGCTGTGGAACCAGGAAAAGTATTCCTGTACCTTCACAGTCAGGTGAGCATATTTAAAATAAACTTACCTTTTTAGTGGCAGCCTTTAAAAGTCACCTTAGGTGTAGCTAGGCAGCCACAGATGGACTAAAGTATCTTCCTTGATACACAAAGGCCATATTTCAGTCATAGAACCTGGACACAGATGCTTCAGCCTTTACTAATATTCTGGGCTTGCACCTCTGGTGAAGCATCCCCATGAGCATGCCTCACCCCCATATGGAGTTTAGGCAGACATTCCATACATATAAAATGAAACAAAGAGGAAAAGAAATAAATAAAAGTGAACTGTTAACAAATTTCGAAAGAGATTAGCTTTTCCAGACAATAGGGCCAATTTTTTTATGAGCTATAATGAAATGATATTGGGATCAGGGAAAGAATGATCTGCCATTGCAAAAGCCAGTTGTGTTGGGGCCATCTAGTCAGTTTCTAAACTAAGCAACCAACAACCTCAATGCTTGATGTTTGGTCTTCTAACCCTGAGGAAAAGAACCAAATGCTTTTATGCCATTGAATGTATGTTGTACGTTCACCTCAGTTGGAGTATTTTTCAAAAAAGTCTTTCTCAGGGTGTGGACATCACTGGCAAGGACTGCGTCTATTGCGCTGGAGAACCTAGTGGCGATGCACCTTCTTGAATGCAATTAAATAGCTTGTTAGTTAATTTCAGACAGTAGCTGGGTGTCAACCACATTTTAATGGATCTGGAGACACGTCTTAGTCAGAACAAAAAATATTCTTCCCTAAAGGGAAGGGAAATTTGGGAACTTTGGAAATTAGGGAAATTCGGATGTCCAGATACAGAATTGGCAGGCCCACAGAAGACAAAGGGTGGTCGTTGATGTAAATTATTCAGCCTGGAGCTCGGTGACCAGTGGTGTTCCACAGGGATCTGTTCTGCGACCTCTGCTCTTTGTGGTTTTTGTAAATGACTTGGATGAGACAGTGGAAGAGTGGGTTAGTAGTAAGTTTGCTGATGACATGAGGTTGGTGGAGTTGTGGATAATGTCGAGGGCTGTTGTAGGTTGCAACAGGACATTGACAGAATGCAGAGCTGGGCTGAGAAATGGCAGATGGAGTCCAACTTGGAAAAGTGTGAAGTGATTCATTTTGGATGCTCAAATTTGAATGCAGAATACAGGGTTAAAGGCAGGATTCTTGGCAGTATGGAGGAACAGAGGAATCTTGGGGTCCTTGTTCATAGATCCCTCAAAGTTGCTACCCAAGTTGATAGGTTGTTAAGGAGGTGTATGGTGTGTTGGCTTTCATTAGCAGGAGGATTGAGTTTAAGAGCAGCGAGGTTATGATGCAGCTCCATAAAGCCCTAGTTAAACCACACTCGAAATATTGTGTTCAGTTTTGGTCACCTTATTATAGGAAGGATGTTGAAGCTTTAAAGAGGGTGCAGAGGGGATTTACCGGGATGCTGCCTGGACTAGAGAACATGTCTTATGAAGCAAGGTTGAGGTAGCTTGGCCTTTTCTCATTGGAGCAAAGAAGGATGAGAGGTGACTTGATAGAGATGTACAAGATGATGAGAGGCATAGAAAGATTGGATAGTCAGAGACTTTTTCCCAGGGTGGAAATGGATTTCACAAGGGGGCATAATTTGAAGATGGTTGGAGGAAGATTTAGGAGAGATATCAGAGGTATCTGTACTGTGTTGTACTGTTCTATATTCTAAAGTGAGCCAGATTGATTTTCAGACAATCCAGTAGTTTCATCATCACCATTATGTATACCAGCATTTTATTACAGATTTAACAAATTTAATAATTACATTTAAAATTTTCAACTCCTGTGATGGGACTTAAACCCTTAGCCTCTCTGGATCATTTTGTCTTAGCTGCCAGTTCAGTTGTGCAGTAACATAACCTCCATGCTCCACTGGTCTCAGAACAAAGAATATAATCTAAATTTATTGTAAGTCATAGTTTGAACAGAGGGCCTAAAACACCTTAAAATAGATACTCTGTTAATGAACAACGAGGGAAACGGAAGCCTACAAAGGTGCCTGATCCAACTTAGAACATTGATCTTAGCCTATGGCTCTGGAAAGCCAAGAAAAACCTGGCCTAATCTTAAAAAGGATGGGTAACTAATTGCCAGTCGATGGTTTTTTTCCATGGTTTATGCTGAAGAAATTGGGTTAAGATGAATAATATCAAGTGCTTATCATGTCATAAAAGCTCCCTGGTAGATTTGACACCATCATTTCGTTGCCTGCTAAGATCTACTTGGTCTAGTGCAGGAGAGGTAAATCACTTTGGAATCTAATGAGAGGAGGTTCTTATCTTAAATGCTTTGCATTTTACTAATTGATAATAAACTATGTGAACCCTGATGTGAAAGACATTAGGTAGAAATTCAAAGGAGCTGAGCTGACTCATCACTCCCCACCCCAGAAACCAACTGACATCAGTAGCCCACCCAGTGTCCACAGGAGTCTGTGGGCTGGCTGAATCAGCTATTTGCAAGATTAGCGGCCTTCAATCAGGAGGAAGATCCACCTCTGGAGTTGGCTGGAAGTTCAATCTCTCCCTGTAGCACCACAATTCAGTCATGGGCACTCTTGGTAGGGCAGGAAGAGGCCAGCATTATGTCTGCCCCAGTAAAGTGAATATTGAGGTTTTATAGTGAGCAGGGATTCTAGAACCCAGGGGTGGGAAGCGGCGATGGTAATGGTGCAGCAAGATGGTGGAGGAAGAAGGGTGGCATGGCATTTTTTAGGAGATGCCCTGATGTGCACAGATGGAGGTGACCCCTTCCTTCCAGCTTTTCTTTATGTGAATACTTAGAAATGCGAAGCCTTCTCTTATTCGACTGCCCGTGCCAAGAGTACCTTGGTGAGGGCAGGATTGTAGTGGGGCCAGTTGAGCCAATGAACAAGGTACTGATCATACCCAACCAGCCCACACTTGAAAAATTCACAAGTGTTTTTTCTTAGTTGTGATTCTGCAATCAGACAGCATTTGCTCGATAATCATGAGTGTGTGGAGAATTATGCTGACAATCGATTTACGATTATCAGTCAGGCTCACTTGTGTGTATTCGAAGCTACATGTATTGATATGCAGAGCCCTGCTCATTGCATGCAGAAAGAACATGGACATTCACAATACAAGACTCTTTCAACTCAACAAAATAGGTGAGAGCCATTCACTAGTTTATTTCTCAGGGCAATGCCTTCACCATTCAGGATCAACCTGCCTGGTTTAAAATTTAAACATAACCTGGCAATTAACTGTCAATCATTACTAACTGCTGCATTCTCCATGGCAACACTTTTCTGATCAGAGTCTACTTGTTAACTGAACAATTCTCTCCCCACAGACAGTATAATTGCTGGCTTTCCCTTTAAATTAATGTTCTTGCAAATTGTCCTGATGAGTGCAAAATGAAATGCTACGATATGCTATGTATTTTTTTTAGCAATATCCAAATTGTAGAGCCTATGTGGAGGCAAATCTTTTTAAATCTATTTATAAAGTTTCCCTGAATCCATTTAATTTTGGACAATTGTCACACGCACAGCAATAGACCTGCATTCTAATACAGGATGCAAAGGCAGAATATTAGCTTGGGCTCTGGTGAAGAGTCATCTAGATTTGAAACATTATCTTGCTTTCTTTCCACGGATGCTGGCTGTCCTACTGTGATTTCCAGCATTTTTTGTTTTCAGTCTGGGTTATCAATGATTGATATTGTTAGTTTAGCTTGTTTCACACTGTATTTCAATCAGTTTGGAAATAGTATTTGCCACACAGCAAGTTGGTTAACAACTGGTGCACTGGTTAGTGCATTAGCTCTGACATAACTCTTACTGCCTGGTTAATAATTTTCATTCCTTTTTGTAGTGAAAAAGCACAGGTAAATGCAAATAGAAAGGCAAAAGAAACAAAGGAAATTTTCTACTTAGTGCTGAAGTACAGATTAAGTAGCTGCAATATTAACACAAATAAGAAAACTACATGGGTAACACTGAATATCTGTGATACTTTTAAATTTACAACACAATCGATATGAATATGATTGAAACATAGGATCCAAGAAGGATGAAGCACTCAATGATGCCACTCAGTCCACTGTGTTGCTGCTGGTCCCATTCCAATGCCCTTACTTTACTGATTGGGTCTCCAGATATTTATCGCGGCTAGTACACCTTGGTGTGCTATATTGAACTGAAGAGATCAGGATGGCCTCAGGTCTGCATTCTGATTTGAACTGAGTGAGGCAATTTCAGTTTACACTGTTTCTGGGTTAGAAAGAAGAAGTTAGAACATGAACTGGGAGCTCCCTTCCTCATCACTGTCCAGTTGATTTCAAAGGAGGTACTTGAGCATGGGGAAGGAGTAAGCTGTGGTGCCTTCCATTGTGGAATAGTGCACTGACACTCTCCCTTGAGCCTTTCACATGGGTAATGGTGATTTGTATGAAGGTTGCTGAAACCTGTAATACTACATCCCAGAGGTGCCTTCAGGAGAAAGATGATACTGAGTGTTTCACCAAATATTACATTGACAACTTATGGAAAAATTGTGAGACGAGAAGAAAGCTGTGATGGCTCCAATGCTTTTCTTTCCCTTTACAAAAATCACATTAGTACAAGCCTACTGTCCAAACACAGATATCTATTCATCTTTAGGATTTCTGTCCTGGTGTGTAGATCTGCAGTGACACTAGTTTTGTCATCATAAGAATAGATAGTCAGCAATTAGGCTGTGTGTGGCAATTCCATGAAACAGGAGAAGCCTGCAGTCAGGAGGAGAAAGGGGGTGCTTGAGGTGAAAGGACCCAGGAGACAGCAGACCTGAAATCTCATGATGATGATTGATGTAGGCTTTGTACTGACCCTGACACCTCCGCTGAAAATTAAAAGCCTATTTTGTATGGTAATAACAACACTTCACTTTAATATAGCCCCAGTATCTGATACTGGCTTCTAAGAGGCTGCTATTTAGTAACATTAACTCCTGAGGGAAGCACCCATTGAATGATAGAAAAATGATTACAAGCAGATTGTAAAAGCTCAAATGAAAAACACACATTGTACAGCAGTGTACATTATCATTTTTAGATTTGCGTGACTTGCTGTTTATTATACCGAAAAGCAAACATGTCTTCACACTGTAATGCTTACAGAAATTGTGGGATAAAAGTGACAGTAACGCAATTGCACACTTTACATGAAGTTCATTGACAAATTAACATATTGACTTGGTAAGCTCTAGATCACGGTGATAATCAACATTTTATTCTCTGGAATCACAATGTCAATAGAGATTTCACAATGGTACCAAGCAGTTTAATCAGTACGTCCTTTCCCATTATCTGTTTCTCCATTAGAAAAGCTAGGAGAAAATACACTTCCCAATACAAAGGAAAATACTGCGATGTGTTCGTGACCAGGCAGTTTGGAGCCTGTGCATTCTGTTCACTTCAATGGTGACGAAGAACTGATTTCAAATTGTGTTGGCAGGTGTTTGTGGTCACTGGTTATCAGTATATAGGCTTTGGGAATTCTATGCATAAATAATGAAGCAAAAACTTTAAAAAATCACCCAAGGCTACAAAAAGCCTCCACACATTCCACTTGCCATTCAATTGAGCAAATCTTTTTTCACAAGACTGGATACAATGGGTATCTCAGTGTTCAGTGCCTATTAACGTACCAGGTACTCACTTGCGGGAAATCAGCTGCATTGTATTGTAAACCAAAAGCCAACTCTGCTGGTTAGTCCAACAAAGAGTGTCGGAGAATAATTAAAATAAGACACTTTCGTGCTTCCATGCAATTCTGTAAACCTCTTGCACGATATTCCTGGCTAGAAATGTATTAACAATTCTTTCAACTCTCTGGCAAAGTAGAAATATCTGTTTTATATCCAGATGCTGATAGTAAGTAGAGGTATTAAGAGTTAAATCAATCTATCAGTTAAATTTTCTTGTACGTAGTACTAGTTTGCATTATTACTGCAACAATAATTTCCATTGATGTTCAGATTTTGGCAAAAGAATTTTTCTAAGTCTAAATGCTGGAAAATGGGACGAGAGTAATTTAGGATATCTGGGCAATCTGTTTCCATGCTGTACATGTCTATGACTCTAAGTCTGAATCATCATCTGAAGTAAGCTAAAATATTAAATATGAATTACATTGTAAGCAGATATAAATCAAAATGCATTTGAATTTGAATCTTTCTGAATCAGTATACGGGAGCATTTAGATAGTGACATCGATAGAATTTCATGTTTTGTGAAGTAGTCTGCTAATGGGCAGGACTGAAACCTTTAAATATTATCACATATACATGACTTATGATTTAGACTCAAGTATCTGCTTGTATACTCACAGCAGGGATAATATTTGCATGATATGACACCCAACTGATGAAGAACTGCATTTGCAGGTCAAATGTTTGTACATTACTAAAGTGCAAACTCAGTCTGTACTTATAGCCATCAATATTCATGCCTTGAGCTGTTATAGGTGTAGGACTTGCAGTTGGTGGGGACAATCGAGACCTCACAGTGCAGGATATGGATGATAGGCTAGTCCAAGGTCAGTTTGCTACTTATTATACGGCAGATCCTTATCGAAATATATCTCTCTCCTTTTCTTATAATCATTGAGGCTAGTTACAGCACCCTTTCATAGTAACATGAGATTGGTACAGACCTAGCCTGAGAGCATCTGGTCTGTACAGGTCAATCCTGCAATGGGTGACTGTGGAATCTCTAAAAATATTTAAGTTATAGACTTACAGACAGTTGACGACTTACCTTTTGCTTTGTGCCTGCTATTGAATAACCTGCTGGTAAACAGCTATAGTTGCCAGCAATGCGGAAAGCTCTCACTTTGGTACTGTCAAGTAAATTAAATCAATTAAAAATTGTGCTGGGGAGGGGGTCGGAGTCATTGATGGGGCTAAAACATATCACAGTTTCTCTCATCACTGGTTCACATTGGGGAAAATCCAACCCCTGTGAACCCTAATAACTGGAGCCAGGAATAAAAAGTCAGATGACACGAATGATAGTGAAAGCCTGAGGGGAAAATAAGGCTCAATTAAAATCAGCTTTCTGTACTGCAGTCTATCTCCAGTTAAACATACCGCACAGAAACACCATGGGCATAAAAGTATATATAGAGCAAAAATAGGCAAAGAATATTTTGGGTGATTGGATGATATGCTGCTAATCTGAAATAAAATGTATGGCTGTAATATGCAGTTTATTTATTATTTTTTATATTATGCCTGAGCTTCCTCAATTTAATTCATGGCTGCATCTAGTCTCTTCACAGGCAACCTCTAAAGAAAATAATTTAAATGCATTGTACAGCAGTCTACAATTCATTTCCCGTGATGTCAGTTTTCTTCTGAAACACAGAGGGAAGGTCATTTTCATGTCAAGTAGGGTGTGGAAACCAGCTGAGGATCTCTACATTTGAATTGTGCCAATTTGTGTGGCAGACATCAGTTAAAAATTTTTGATAGGAAATCCAGAGTCAGCATATGGTGCCACACTTAAGAGGCCCTGATTCAGAGAATATGTCTGTACTGGTGTTGAGTCTTTCCTTTACTACTGATCTCAACAGACCTCCCTCTCCCCACCCCCATATGCACGTGTCCACCCATCCCCAGCCTAGGGGGACACATCTCCTCCCTTTCCAACTCCATTTCAAGTCTGGTGTCAGGGGCAGATGGGCATCTCACAAAGGACCCCTCACCTCTCCAAGCTGGTCTTACAACATGCCTGATTAAATCTTAATACTGAGGTTAGAATTGATACAGTGGCTCTGTGGTGATTCAATTAGTGCAGAAGGCATGAAGGAAATAGCACAAAGAGATCTAGTAGTTAGAAAGTAATTTTCTTTTGATCATTATAGCATTTCACAAGTGGAAGCAGAAAATTATGGTCTCATGCATCTTCTGCTTAATATCCTCTGGGGCAGGATTTGCTGTAGACTGCAGTTAGCTGTCAAAATCAACTAAATCATGTGGATTTGATGCATTTGCATAACTGACTTTGCAGGGCTAAGGTAAAACATTGTACGCGAAAGTCAATTTAACAGAACAGGGTTGTGGGGTTTTGATATTTCCCAGAATAACAAAAAAAAAGTATTGCAAAGATTGCAATTAGCAACAAAAGCTGGTGGATAAATATTAGTGTGCCACATATAAACATATAGATAGCTTATATATGTGCGACAAGTTTTATTTTGCTTACTTCAGTCTTTCTATCAGGAATATTAGAAGGCTGTTGAGAAAATTGATGGATCCGATTACAGAAGTTGTGGATTCTGTTACCTGCTGTCCCTAACTGCACAATGTAAAAGGTAATACAAGTTATCAAAGATAGAAAAGAGTTAAAAAAAGGGGTAGAGCTTTCACTTATTTCCAAGAGTTATATCAACATAATCCGGATGAAATTAGGTGAAACTGTATAAATATTCAGTGGAATTTTATGATCAATTTGACTTATTCTGATTTTTTTATGCTGGTTCAAGACTCCATTTTCCAGATCAGGCAATTCCCCACCAAACCCAACTCAAAATAATGAGACTCTAAAAACGATGTTTGCCCAGGAATGCTCTTCAAAATTGCATTGTGAAAACATTTTTGATTTGATTTAATTTGCTTTATTATTGTCACATGTACTGTGAAATGCATTGTTTTGCATGTTATGCAGACAAATCATACCTTACATAAGTAACAGAACTGGATGCAGAATATAGTGTTACAGCTACTGAGAAGGTGCAGAGAAAGATGAACTCTAATACATGTGAGGTCCATCCATAATTCTGATAACAGTGGGTTAGAAGCCGTTCTTGAATCTGTTGGCACGTGTTAACAAACTTTTATAACTTTTGCCTGATGGAAAGGGCTGGAAGAGGGTATAAATGGGGTGGGAGGAATCTTTAATTATGTTGACTCCTTTGACATATCAGAAATGCTTTAATTTACTAAGCAATGGACACAGTATATACCAATGAAACTAAGTTGTTGGAGGGAATCTTAAGGGACAGGATGTACTTGTATTTGGATAGGCAAGGACTAATTAAGGATAGTCAACATGGCTTTATGTGGGAAATCATATCTCACAAACTTGATTGAGTTTTTTGAAGAAGGAACAAAGAGAATTGATGAGGGCAGAGTGGTGGACGTACTCTATGTGGACTTTAGCAAGGCGTTTGACAAGGTTCCCCATGGGAGACTGATTAGCAAGGTTAGATCTCATGGAATCCAGGAAGAATTAGCCATTTGGATACAGAATTGGCTCAAAGGTAGAAGACAGGGGGTGATGCTGGAGGGTTGTTTTTCAAACTGGAGGCCTGTGACCAGTGGAGCGCCACAAGGATCGGTACTGGGTCCACTACTTTTCATCATTTATATAAATAATTTGAGCATAAGAGGTAAAGTTAGTAAGTTTGCAGGTGACACTGAAATTGGAGATATAGTGGACAGTGAAGAAGGTTACCTCAGATTACAACAGGATCTTGATCAAATGGGCCAATGGGCTGGGAAGTGGCATGTGCTCTGGTGAGCTGAGTGATAGAATCTTGTCAGATCGTCTTGCAGTGTGCTGTTTATTTTTCTCAAACGGTGTGGTGAGATTCTCACTCAGCATTGGCAGGTTCCCAATTGATGATCATTATTGCTTGTTAAATGTTGTGCTAATAGCCCAGTTCTCCACAGGTTAAGATCCTGCCAGATTTGCCCAAACAAACTAGCTATTGGCAAAACTTAACATAGAAACCAGAGCGGAGTTTTGATAGGTGAACCTCTTCGCTTACTCCAAAAGATTAGTTTTGGCCACAGTCGCACTGGAGAATAGGTCACAATCTACCAGCACCATCCGCATGTATCAGCAGATGTGGGCACTTTAAAGGAGGCTTCACCAACATCTGCCACTGCCCTGCAGGGGATGGCTGTTCTCACTGGTCAAACTGACAAGCAGTAGTGTATGGCTGCATTGGGTACAGGTTATGCACAGGGAAAGGAATCCATTACACTATTTTAAACAGATTGCCTACCATAGCATGCATTAACCTAATGCCTACTTGCATGCCTGCTTTGCCTTGCAGTGGCAATTAGCACAGTCAGACAACCAGGCAGGTGGCAAAGCAGTCCTCAGTCAAGGGTGTGTACATCTTGTGTCATATCTGTGTGCCACGTCACTGTAGTAGCAGCACTCACATCAAACACATGGCATCTACAGTGAGCAGTGCAACACTTCTGGGAGTTTGAAAGGAATGGTCCATAGTGAAGTCCATGGGGGCATCCGTCAGTCAGGGGCAAGAATGTCCTCCCATAACAGTCCCAGGCTTCGGCCATGGTCAGACATCTATTAAGAGTGGCACTGCACAGGGCTTTGTGCCTTAGGGAATTGGTCACGCTGGATCCTTTAGCTCCAGACCAGTATAGATGTCTGCTGCAGTCTCGGACAGGTGCAGCCACCAGTCAGGGATCTGGGTAAGGCTTGGCTGGCACTGTCTCGTCAGATTGTCCATGGTCATCCCATTGGATCTGTTCACAGACATTAAGAAGGAGGGTGCTTAGTGAATAGGGGACGAGAGTAATGGTGTGACAGGTAGCCACATATGCATGGCTTGAATGATGACATGGGGAAGTGCAAAACCTGCGGTCTGACCTGTGGGTGACACAGTGGCTCAATGGTTAGCACTGCTGCCTCACAGAGCCAGGGAACCTGGGTTCAATTCCAGCCTCGGGTGTCTATTTGTGTGGAGTTTGCACATTCTTCCTGTGTTTGCGTGGGTCTCCTTTGGGTGCTCCGGTTTCATCCCACAGTCCAAAGATGTGGGAGGAATTGGTGAATTGGCCTTGCTAAATTGCCCATAGTGTTCAGGGATTTGTAGGTTTGGTGCATTAGTCAGGGGTAAATGTAGGATAATGAGGGGAGGGTTGATGGGTCTGGATGTGTTACTCTTTGGAGGGTCACTGTGGATTTGTTGGGCCAAATGGCCTGTTTCCACAGGGATTCTATGACTTGAAAGGGAGGGTGCTGCATCACTGCATCTGCAACTGTTCACTTTGTACCCACAGGGAGAATGACATTGTCCTGCAACATAGGATATGTTGGCCACTCAAGAATGCAGGACACCTACCCCTTGCCTTGCCTGAGGCATTGACCATCTTGGTTGTATCTCCCTTTGTCACTGTCAGTGCTGGGCAACTCCCTCAGTTGTAAACTCCTACGTTCACTGGCAGCCAAAACTGATGAATTGGCCTCTAAAGTGTAGGAGTGAGCCAACGCCAAGCACGTGTATTGTTAATCCTGCTAACACATGGTGTATTTTGCTCTCCTCATAAATGCCAGACAGTATGCCTCATTAATGGGCAAGAATTCATCCAGTGGGGTGCTACAAAGTGTTTAAACCTAAAACAATGGCAGGGACAAGCTCAAAAATGGTGAAGCACAAAGCTTTGTAACTATTTACAGTATCTTGTGTGAAAACCAAACTTTCAACATGAAACAGTTTTCAAATGAAACTACGAATATCACAAAATGCTGAACAACATTTTACATCTGATCATATGTTGAACAAATGGTGGACAATTTGTTCAACAATAATAAAACCAAGAACTGCGGATGTCGGAGAGCTGAAACCGAAACAGAATTTTCTGGAGAAACTCAGCAGGTCAGGCAACATCCGTGAAGAGAAAACAGTTAACATTTTGAATTCAGTGACCTTTCTTTAGAATAGTCAGAAGCTTTCCAGGAATTTCTCATGTGTACCATTGGTACAACTTTCTTCTCCACTCCAGCTTTTATGCAGATGGGTGGAAGGACCCAGCTCCACACTGGAGCTATTAGCCCTGGAGATTTTGTTGGGTGCCCCAGGGTATTATGGGATCTGGATGGATCAGATCTGTCAAGGGTCTTCATGCCAGAGACAAGTCGATCCTCCTTAGCTGGAACTTTCAAGGATCAAAATGTGGACAGGCAGAGTACAGATAGAGTGCCTATCCACTCCTATGTCAAGATGGGGAAGGGCCTATGTCCTGAGGACCAATGTGTTGGGAGCCAGGGTGTAGGTACTGTCAACTCTCCAGCAGACTCTGAATGTGCTAGGTCTGTCCTTCCATAGCAGCCACCAATGCCATTGTAGGAAGGCAGATGGCGACAGGACTGGCTGCACTGTTGTAGAGGAGAAAGTGAGGACTGCAGATGCTGGAGATCAGAGCTGAAAATGTGTTGCTGGAAAAGCGCAGCAGGTCAGGCAGCATCCAAGGAACAGGAGAATCGACGTTTCGGGCATAAGCCCTTCTTCAGGAATGAGGAAAGTGTGCCCAGCAGGCTAAGATAAAAGGTAGGGAGGAGGGACTTGGGGGAGGGATGTTGGAAATGCGATAGGTGGAAGGAGGTCA
>NC_057737.1:20687856-20693674 GCF_004010195.1 Chiloscyllium plagiosum | reverse complement strand
GGTGATAACAGGCAGTGCATCACTGGTCTGGCTGCACTGCTGCAGAGTTTGGGTGATAACAGGCAACACATCACTGTCTGGCTGCACTGCCGCAGAGTTTAGGTGATAACAGGCAGTGCATTGGTGGCCTGGCTGCACTGCTGCAGAGTTTGGGTGATAACAGGCAACACATCACTGTCTGGCTGCAATGCTGCAGAGTTTAGGTGATAACAGGCACTGCATCACTGGTCTGGCTGCACTGCTGCAGAGTTTGGGTGATAACAGGCAGTGCATTGGTGGCCTGGCTGCACTGCTGCAAGGTTTGGGTGATAACAGACAGCGCATTGGCGGCCTTGCTGCACTGCTGCAGGGTTTAGGTGATAACAGGCAGTGCATCACTGGTCTGGCTGCACTGCTGCAGAGTTTGGGTGATAACAGGCAGTGCATCACTGGTCTGGCTGCACTGCTGCAGGGTTTGGATGATAACAAGCAGTGCATTGGTGGCCTGGCTGCACTGCTGCAGAGTTTGGTTGATAACAGGCAGTGCATTCTTTGCCTAGCTGTACTGCTGCACAGTGTGGGTGATAACAGGCAGTGCATTGGTGGCCTGGCGGCAGGGTTTGGGTGATAACAGACAGCGCATTGCTGTCCTGACTGCACTGCTGCAGAGTTTAGGTGATAACAGGCAGTGCATTGGTGGTCTGGCTGCACTGCTGGAGATTTTGGGTGATAACAGGCAGTGCATTGCTGGTCTGGCTGCACTGCTGGAGAGTTCGGGTGATAAGAGGCAACACATCACTGTCTGGCTGCACTGCCGCAGAGTTTAGGTGATAACAGGCAGTGCATCACTGGTCTGGCTGAACTGCTGCAGAGTTTGGGTGATAACAGGCAGTGCATTGGGGGCCTGGCTGCACTGCTGCAGGATTTGTGTGATAACAGGCAGTGCATTGGTGGCCTGGCTGCACTGCTGCAGAGTTTGGGTGATAACAGGCAGTGCATTGTTTGCCTGGCTGTACTGCTGCACGGTGTGGATGATAACAGGCAGTGCATTGGTGGTCTGGCTGCACTGCTGCAGAGTTTGGGTGGTAACAGGCAGTTCATCACTGGTCTGGCTGCACTGTTGCAGAGTTTGGGTGATAACAGGGAGTGCATCACTGTTTGGCTGCACTGTTGCAGAGTTTAGGTGATAACAGGCAGTGCATCACTGGTCTGGCTGCGCTGTTGCAGAGTTTGGGTGATAACAGGCAGCGTGTCGCTGGTCTGGCTGCACTGCTGCAAGGTGTAGCTGATAACAGACAGCGCATTGGTGGCCTGGCTGCACTGCTGCAGGATTTGGGTGATAACAGGCAGTTCATCACTGGTCTGGATGCACTGCTGCAGTCTTTGGGTGATAACAGGGAGTGCATCACTGTCTGGCTGCACTGTTGCAGAGTTTAGGTGATAACAGGCAGTGCATCACAGGTCTGGCTGCACTGCTGCAAAGTTTGGGTGATAACAGGCAGCGTGTCGCTGGTCTGGCTGCACTGCTCCAAGGTGTAGCTGATAACAGACAACGCATTGGTGGCCTGGCTGCACTGCTGCAGGGTTTGGGTGATAACAGGCAGTGCATTGGTGGTCTGGCTGCAAAGCTGCAGAGTTTAGGTGATAACAGGCAGTGCATCACTGGTCTGGCAGCACTGCTGCAGAGTTTGGGTGATAACAGGCAGTGCATCACTGATCTGGCTGCACTAATGTAGGGTATTGGATAATAATAGGTAGTACATCGCTGGAGTAGCTGCATTGCTGCAAGGTTTTGGTGATAACAAGCAGTGCATGTCTGTATGGCTGCAAAGCTGCAGGGTCTGAGTGATAACAGGCAGTGAATCACTGTCTGCCTGCACTGCTGCATGGTTTGGGTGATACCTGACAGTGCATTGGTGGCCTGGCTGCACTGCTGCAGCAGTTGGGTGATAACAGGTAGTGCATTGGTGGTCTGGGGGCACTGCGGCAGAGTTTGATGATAAGAGGCAGTGCATTGATGGTCTGGCTGCACTGCTGCAGAATTTAGGTGATAACAAGCAGTGCATCGCTGGCCTGGCTGCACTGCTGCAGGTTTGGGTGATAACAGGCAGTGAATTGGTGGTCTGGCTGCACTGCTGCAGAGTTTAGGTGATAACAGGCAGTGCATTTGTGGCCTGGCTGCAGGGTTTGGGTGATAACAGACACGCATTAGTGGCCTGGCTGCACTGCTGCAGGGTTTATGTGATAACAGGCAGTGCATTGGTGGTCTGGCTGCACTGTTACAGCGTTTGGGTGATAACAGGCAGTGTGTTGCTGGTCTGGCTGCACTGCTGCAGGGTTTGGGTGATACAGACTGTGCATTGGCGGCCTCGCTGCACTGCTGCAGGGTTGGGGTGATAACAGGCAGTGCATTGGTGGTCTGGCTGAACTGCTGCAAAGTTTGGGTGATAACAGACAGTGCATTGGTGGCCTGGCTGCACTGCTGCTGGTTTGGCTGATAACTAACAGTGCATTGGTGGCCTGGCTGCACTGCTGCAGGGTTTGGGTGACAACAGGCAGTGCATTGGAGGTCTGGCTGCACTGCTGCAGAGTTTGGGTGATAACAGGCTGTGCATCACTGGTCTGGCTGCATTGCTGCAGAGTTTAGGTGATGACAGGCAGTACATCACTGGTCTCGGTGCACTGCTGCAGGGTTTGGGTGATAACAGGCAGTGCATCACTGGTCTGGCTGCACTGCTGCAAGGTTTGAGTGATAACAGGCAATGCATCACTGTCTGGCTGCACTGCTGCAGAGTTTGGGTGACAACAGGCAGTGCATCACTGATCTGGCTGCACTAATGTAGGGTATAGGATAAAATAGGTAATGCATCGCTGGTCTGGCTGCACTGCTGCAGGGTTTATGTGATAACAAGCAGTGCATTGGTGGTCTGGCTGCACTGCTGCAGAATTTGGGTGATAACAAGCAGTGTGTCGCTGGTCCGGCTGCACTGTTGCAGGGTTTGGGTGATACAGACTGTGCATTGGCAGCCACGCTGCACAGCTGCAGGGTTTGGGTGATAACAGGCAGTGCATTGGTGGCCTGGCTGCATTGCTGCAGAGTTTAGGTGATAACAGGCAGTGCATCACTGGTATGGCTGCATTGCTGCAGAGTTTAGGTGATAATAGGCAGTGCACCACTGTCTGGCTGCACTGCCGCAGGGTTTGGGTGATAACAGGTAGTGCGTCACTGGTGTGGCTGAACTGCTGCAGAGTTTGGGTGATAACAGGCAGTGCATTGGTGGCCTGGCTGTGCTGCTGCAGGGTTTGTGTGATAAGAGGCATTGCATTGGTGACCTGGCTGCACTGCTGCAGAGTTTGGGTGATAACAGGCAGTGCATCACTGTCTGGCTGCACTGCTGCAGAGTTTGGGTGATAACAGGCTGTGCATTGGTGGCCTGGCTGCACTGCTGCAGAGTTAGGGTGATAACAGGCAGTACATTAGTGGGCTGGCTGCACTGCTGCAGAGTTTGGGTGATAACAGGCAGTGCATTGTTGGCCTGGCTGTACTGCTGCATGGTGTGGGTGATAACAGGCAGTGCATTGGTGGTCTGGCTGCACTGCTGCAGAGTTTGGGTGATAACAGGCAGTGTGTCGCTGGTCAGGCTGCACTGGTGCAGGGTTTGGATGATAACAGGCAGTGCATTGGTGGCCTGGCTGCACTGCTGATGGGTTTATGTGATAACAGGCAGTGCACTGGTGGTCTGGCTGCACTGCTGCAGAGTTTGGGTGATAAGAGGCAGTGCATTGGTGGTCTGGCTGCACTGCTGCAGAGTTTGGGTGATAACAGGCAGTACATTAGTGGGCTGGCTGCACTGCTGCAGAGTTTGGGTGATAACAGGCAGTGCATTGTTGGCCTGGCTGCACTGCTGCAGGTTTGGGTGATAACAGGCAGTGCATTGGTGATCTGGCTGCACTGCTGCAGAGTTTGGGTGATAACAGGCAGTGCATCACTGGTCTGGCTGCATTGCTGCAAGGATTGCGGGATAACAGACAGAGCATTGGTGGCCTGGCTGCACTGCTGCTGGGTTTATGTGATAACAAGCAGTGCATTGGTGGTCTGGCTGCACTGCTTCAGCGTTTGGGTGATAACAGGCAGTGTGTTGCTGGTCTGGCTGCACTGCTGCAGGATTTGGGAGATACAGACTGTGCATTGGCAGCCTCGCTGCACTGCTGCAGGGTTTGGGTGATAACAGGCAGCGCATTGGTGGCCTGGCTGCATTGCTGCAGAATTTAGGTGATAACAGGCAGTGCATCACTGGTCTGGCTGAACTGCTGCAGGGTTTGGGTGATAACAGGCAGTGCACCACTGTCTGGCTGCACTGCTGCAGAGTTAGGGTGATAACAGGCAGTGCATTGGTGGTCTGGCTGCACTGCTGCAGAGTTTAGGTGATAACAGGCAGTACATCACTGGTCTGGCTGCACTGCTGCTGAGTTTTGGTGATAACAGGCAGTGCATTGGTGGCCTGACTGTACTGCTGCAGGGTTTGTGTGATAACAGGCAGTGCATTGGTAGCCTGACTGTACTGCTGCAGGGTTTGTGTGATAACAGGCAGTGCATTGGTGGCCTGGCTGCACTGCTGCAGAGTTCAGGTGATAAAAGGCAGTGCATTGATGGTCTGGCTGCACTGCTGCAGAGTTTGGGTGATAACAGGCAGTGCATTGGTGGCCTGGCTGTGCTGCCGCAGGGATTGTGTGATTACAGGCAGTGCATTGGTGGCCTGGCTACACTGATGCAGAGGTTGGGTGATAACAGGCAGTACATCCCTGGTCTGGTTGCACTGCTGCAGGGTTTGGGTGATAACAGGCAGTACATCATTGTCTGGTGGTACAGCTGCAGAGTTTAGGTGATAATAGGCAGTGCATCACTGCTCTGGCTGCACTGCTGCAGAGGTTGGGTGATAACAGCCAATGTGTCGCTGGTCTGGCTGCACTCCTGCAGCATTTGGGTGATAACAGGCAGTGCATTGGTGGCCTGGCTGCACTGCTGCAGGGTTTGGGTGATAACAGGCAGTGCATCGCTGGTCTATCTGCACTGGTGCAGAGTTTGGGTGATAACAGGCAGTGCATCATTGTCTGGCTGTACAGCTGCAGAGTTTAGGTGATAATAGGCAGTGCATCACTGCACTGGCTGCACTGCTGCAGAGTTTGGGTGATAACAGGCAGTGCATCGCTGGTCTATCTGCACTGGTGCAGAGTTTGGGCAGTGCATTGGTAGCCTGGCTGCACTGCTGCAGGATTTGGGTGATAACAGGCAGTGCATTGGTGGTCTGGCTGCACTGCTGCAGGGTTTGAGTGATAACAGGCAGTACATCGCGGGTCTAACTGCACTGGTGCAGAGTTTGGGTGATAACAGGCAGTACATCACTGTCTGGCTGCACTGCTGCAGAGTTTAGGTGATAACAGGCAGTGTGTCGCTGGACTGGCTGCACTGCTGCAGGGTTTGGGTGATAACAGGCAGTGTGTCGCTGGACTGGCTGCACTGCTGCAGGGTTTGGGTGATCACAGGCAGTGTGTCGCTGGACTGGCTGCACTGCTGCAGGGTTTGGGTGGTAACAGGCAGTGTGTCGCTGGTCTGGCTGCACTGCTGTAGGGTTTGGGTGGTAACTGACAGTGCATTGGTAGCCTGGCTGCACTGCTGCAGGATTTGGGTGATAATAGGCAGTGCATTGGTGGCCTCGCTGCACTGTTGCAGCATTTGGGTGATAACAGGCAGTGCATTGGTAGACTGGCTGCACTGCTGCAGGGTTTGGGTGATAACAGGCAGTGTGTCGCTGGTCTGGCTCACTGCTGCAGAGTTTGG
>NC_057737.1:20686027-20687356 GCF_004010195.1 Chiloscyllium plagiosum | reverse complement strand
GCTGGAAATGACAGAAGGAGGAACAGCAGCGTCCACTTGAGACACGGTTGAAAGCTGCTGAGGCGGCACATTTTCCGCGGCCTTTGGTGACTAAGCTACAGCGGATCACAGGCCTCCAGGCTGCCTTGAATTCAATACTGACACAAAATGCAATGAAAGAACCATTTTTGCTAGACAAAGGCTGTTCGAATATGGGGATAGGCCAGGGAAGTATTTAGCATACCTGACTAGGAAAAAGCGTGCTCCCCAATCCATTACTGCAATCAGAGACAGCGTCGGGGTCCTTACATACGATGCTAAAAAGATTAATAAGGCTTTTCGGAGCTTTTACTCTGAGTTGTATCGGTCAGAAGGTTGCGAGGACAGGAGGGCCAAAATGGAGACCTTTTTTAAGAACTTGGACCTCCCAGGGGTAACCTTGGAACAGGCCTCTCTCCTTAATGCCCCTTGACAGTTCAGGAAATACAGGAGGCAGCTCAGCAACTTCAGAGTGGGAACGCACCTGGCCCGGATGGTCTTCCGGGTGAGTTTTATAAGGAGTTTATAGGGATTCTGTCAGGGATGATGTTGGAGATGTACAATCACTCCTATATGCATGAATGCCTACCACCATCTTTGAGAGAAGCTAATATTTCCTTAATTCTTAAGAAGAGGAAGGTTCCTGAGGATTGTGCCTCATACAGGCCCATCTCTGTATTAAATTCAGAGTTCAAGATTCTGTCCAAGATCCTGGCACTGAGATTGGAAAGGGTGTTGCCCCATATTATTAAAGAGGACCAGACAGGCTTTATAAGGGGCCATAGGTCCTCTAATAATATGAGAAGGTTGCTGAATGTGGTCTAAGTTTGTCAGCAACAATCGATTCAGGGATTGGTGATTTCCTTAGATGGAGAGAAAGCATTTGATCAGGTGGAATGGCCATATCTTTTTTATGTCTTAGAACAGTTTGGGTTGGGTGGAGTCTTTGCTAGGTGGGTGGAGTTTTTATATCGCCACCCTCTGGCTGCAGTCATCACCAACAGGGTGAAGTCTGGGAATTTTACAATTGGTAGGGGTTGTCAACAAGGCTGCCCCCTCTCACCGTTGTTGTTTACATTGGTGATAGAGCTGCTGGCAGAAGCATGCGTCAGAACGTCCACATAACCGCTCCGGAAGTGGGACTGAGGGTACACAAGATTACACTGTACGCGGATGATGTCCTTCTGTTTTTATCGAACCCGATGACCGTACCCTATTGGATACAATGTATCAATTCATTTGAGGCTATTTCAGGGTATAAGATTAACTTTGCAAAATCGGAGGCTATGCCTTTGGGGAACCTTAAGGATG
>NC_057737.1:20500684-20685827 GCF_004010195.1 Chiloscyllium plagiosum | reverse complement strand
CTTTTTTATGTCTTAGAACAGTTCGGGTTGGATGGAGTCTTTGCTAAGTGGGTGGAGTTCTTATATCGCCAACCTCTGGCTGCGGTCATCACCAACAGGGTGAAGTCTGGGAATTTTACGATTGGTAGGGGTAGTCAGCAAGGCTGCCCCCTCTCACCGTTGTTGTTTAAGTTGGTGACAGAGCCGCTGGCAGAAGCCATGCGTCAGAACGTCCACATAACCGCTCCGGAAGTGGGATCGAGGGCACACAAGATTACACTGTACGCGGATGATGTCCTTCTGTTTTTATCAAACCCGATGACTGTACAATGTATCAATTCATTTGAGGCTATTTCAGGATATAATATTAACTTTGCAAAATCGGAAGCTATGCCTTTGGGGAACCTTAAGGATGTGCCAGAAGTTGAAGGTGGCTCTAAGTTCCCTTTTAAGTGGTCACGGGCAGGGCTCTGGTACCTAGGCATTTTTATTACCCCCCAAGTGTGATCTGTTATTTCGGACTAACTTTGCTCATTTGCTCGACAATATTAGGCGAGATCTCCAGAAATGGGAGGCTCTTCCAATTTCATGGCTGGACCAAATATCTTTCATTAAGATGAATGTTCTTCCTCGTTTGCTTTATCTTAAGGAGAATCCCAATGCATTTTATACGTATATTAGGATCAAGAGGGTAGGTAGGGAAAGAGTAGGCCCACTCAAAAATAAAGGAGGGAGGTTATATGTGGAGCCAGAGGAACTCGGTGAGATCCTTAATGAGTGCTTTACATCAGTATTCACTAAAGAGAGGGACATGAGGGATGTTGAGGTTTGAAAAAGGTGTATGAATACTCTCAGGCAAATCAACATATGAAGGAGGAAGTGTTGGGTGTCTTGAAATACATTACGGTAGACAGGTCCCCAGGGCCAGACGGGATCTATCCTAGAATACTATGGGAGGAAACAGAGGAAAAAGATGTGGCCATAACAAATATTTTTGCATCCTCTTTGGCCTCAGGCAAGGTTCCAGAGGACTGGAGAATGGCCAATTTTGTTCCTTTGTTTAAGAAGGGAAACAGAGATAACCCAGGTCATTACAGGCCTGTGAGCCTGATGTCAGTGGTGGGAAAGCTGTTGGAGAAGATACTGAAAGACACAATTTATTCACATTTGGAAGCAAATGGACTTGTTGGTGAAAGGCAGTGTGGGATTGTGTGCGGAAGGTCATGTCTCACCAATTTGATTGAGTTGTTTGAGGAGGTGATAAGAATGATTGAGGAGGGAAGAGTAGTGGATGTTACCTACATGGACTTTAGCAAGCCATTTGATAAGGTACCTCATGGCAGGCTGGTACAGAAGGTAGAGTCTCATGGGATCCAGGGTGACCTGACCAGGTGGACACAAATCTGGCTTGGGCATAAAAGTCAGACAGTAATGGTGGAAGGTTGCTTTTTGAAATAGAGATCAGTAACTAGTGGTGTTCCACAGGGATCAGGACTGGAACCTTTGTTGTTTGTAGTATATATAAATGATCTGGAGGAAGACGAAGGTGGTTTATTTAATAAATTTGCGGATGACACCAAAGTTGGCGAATTTGGAGATAGTGAGGAGGATTGTCAAAGGATGCAGGTTTGGGAAGAGAAATGGCAGATGGAGTTTAACCTGGACAAATGCAAGGTCTGTTCGCCACACTACCAGAAAGATGTGGATGCTCTGGAGACGGTGCAGAGAAGGTTTAGCAGAATGTTGCCTGGACTGTAGGGTTTTAGTTATGAGGATAGGTTGGATAAACTCTGTTTTCACTGGAAAGACAGAGGCAATGGGATGACCTGATAGAAGTCTACAAAATTATGAGAGACGTAGATAGGGTGGATAGTCAGAGGCTTTTTCCCAAAATGGAAAGATCAACTACAAGAGGGCACAGTTTCAAGGTGAGAGGAGGAAAGTTTAGGGGACAAGTGCAGGGAAAATCTTTCACACAGAGGGTGGTGGGTGCTTGGAACACACTGCCAGTGGAAGTGGTGGAAGCAGACACGTTAACAAAGTTTAAGGTGTAACTTGATAGACACATGAATGGAAGGAAAACAGAGGGATAGATACTGTACATGATCAATAAGTAATAGATCTAAATAAGGATTAGAAATTGGCACAGGCTTGGTGGGAAAAAGGGCCGGTTCTTGTGCTGTATTGAATTGCATCGTATGTGTAATAGGGCCAGAACGACCAGGATAGATGGTAGGATTCCATACCTTGGCTCCGTGCACCTCCTGTAAAGAGAGAAGATCTCCATATAGGAGAGGATCTTGTCCCTCACCAGCAAGGGCCCAGGACCAGTCCTGTAGAAATGCAGAGATATCCGTGTCTCAACAAACAAGAAAGCAGCATTGTCCTTTGCTCTGCTACTCTCCCATTAACCCCATGTGAATGCAATATTAACATTGGCACAACTTCCACCATTTGGCCGCAAGTACCAGCAGCACAATCACCATCAGTGGACAGTGCTACAAGCCACCCCTTCCCCACCTCAGAGGAGAAAACATGGATGTCTGAAAGGAAGCACCATTGAAGCTGCCCTCTACCCGCACCACTAATTCAGATACTGACACCTCTGTGGAGGAGTGTTAGTTGGAGTAAGGAGCACATACAAGTGAGTACACCACGGGCATGTCTCAGCAGCTGGCTGGAAAAGAATCATGGAATCCCTACAGTGCAGAGAGAGCCATTCAGGCCATCGAGTCAGCACCAACCCACCACTTTATCTCTAAAACCCGGCAGAGACCCGGGTTCGATTCCACCCTCAGCCAACTGTATGTGTGGAGTTTTCACGTTCTCCCCGTGTCTGCATTGGTTTTCTCTGGGTACTCTGGTTTCCTCCCACAGTCAAAAATGTGCAGGTTAGGTGGACTTGCCATGCTAAATTATCCATAGTGTCCGGGGATGTGCAGGCTAGGTGGATTAGCCATGGGAAATACAGGGTTACATGAATAGGGTAACGGGGTGGGTTTGGGTAAGATGCTGTTAGGAGGGTCGGTGTGGATTCAATGGACTGAATGGCCTGTTTCCACACTGTAGGGATTCTATGATTACTGGTTGCATTGGACCCATAGGACAAACTGTCGCCTACTTCGTGGACCATTGAGGTAGATTCCCTAAGCTCAATGACCCCAAAGGGCTGTATGACTGTGCCCAATCCCATGGACTGATATAGGAGGCTGCTCCTGACTTTCCATGCCAGAATCCCCTGCTTGAAGAATGGCTTCGTTGACTTGAATGAAGACCACTTCCCATGGACTTTGAGACTTGGCCATTTATTTGAAGCTCAGGCAGTGTGTTCAGTCCATACGTGACTGGTACATGATAAGACTGATGTAGCATGGTGTCCCACCAGAACTTGTCTACACCTTGAACAATGATTGCTAACAAACATGACAAGCTCCCTGGCTTTGCGTCTGCATCAAAAGGCATATTGGGATTAGCAAATTGTGAGTCTTTAAGCTCGAGCTGAGGGGTCAAAGGGAAAAGAGGCAAGACAGAGATGTTGTGAGCATCAAGGTAGGCACAAACTGAATGAGTGCTAAGAGACCAAACAAGGAATTCCTGAGATGTATCTGAGACAAAACATGAGCTAGGTATCCTGGTAGCAGAACTGCAATGAAAGCTGCCAATGTGCTCTCACATGCAGCATTGATTAAGTGCAGAACCATACAGTGGGCAGATGGGTGCCATGATGATGCCAATGTCTGTGGAGAGGGGTTTCATGCAGTTGCTGTCCATAGAGTGTAACCTGAGATGTTTGTAACAGCTGTCCAAGATGGAGGCCAGAGGAGTAGGTGATGAACTGGTGTTGCCGGGTATATGCTCTGCCTTTCATTTCAGGAACTCTCAACATCTTGTCTCTATCTAGTGGATGGGAGAGATAGAGAATCCATATAAATGAGGTGAGATGAAGTTGCAATGAGGTGATAATTAGCAAAAATCTATACAAATTGGCCTTTCAACCCTAACTAGCAAGAATCTCATTTCACTGTTTATTGCTTAGTTAACAATAGGACTTTTTGATCTAGACATTGGGTAGATCAACACTGGACATCTTACCCAATTTTCCAAAATTTCTCACTGTGGTCCATATCATTCAAAGGCTGGGAATAACGTTTGTCAATTTCATCTTTTTTTATTTCACTACAAATATTTGTCTTCTTTTTCCTTAAACTTCTTACCAACCATCTACACTTTCTTGGAAATTCAAAGCAGAGCTCCGCCACAGAGAAATTTCATGCCCGAGACAGGAATGCAGATTTGGCAAAATTCGCAACTCAAGAATCCTGATTCAGTGGAAAGTTCCCCAACATTGTCCCAGTTTGTTAAGAGCAAAACAGCCCTCAAGCTTTCACATAATGCCTATGCTCTAGCTGTGCCACCTCATACCACTTCATAGCCCTATTCATCTGCACTCCCCTTTACAACCTCCATGCCAACCCATGCCAATCTACCCACCATATGACTCTCATATCTTCCATAAGTTTGACCTTATCCATTTTATGTGCTAACTCAATACTAACAAATTAAACCTATGCCATAATGCCCTCTACCCTTTGACTTTATATCCTCCCTCACAAATGATCCATTATTAACATGCATAGACTCAGGAAGAATGTTGTCATGAAATAAGATAAAGTTCTAAGTGCCTATTACAGGCTTCACTGTATTTCATCAAAACAAGTGTCATTGATAGAAGCCCATTCAAAACTTCTAAATCCCTTCAAATATTTAATTCCTTCCAAAAACAAACATTCCTTTCAAATACTTAATATCTTATTTAAAATAAAACAAATAGTTATAATCACTGCATTTCTTCAAAGTCAGTTAATCCTCTTCTAACCTCTGTGAGTACCATTTCAAGCTGTGAATTTAGAGGACCCCTGCTGCGATAATAATAGGCTGCACAAAGAGCCATGCAGCACTAACACTAGAATGAAAACCCTCAGGCTTATGTCAACCAACAATGACTGAAATTGCAAGCACTTTCTTTTTCAACTGCCGACTAGCTGTTTTATTGTCAAGATGTAAAAGGCGGGGTAACTAAATGACTTGACAGTTTGACCTTATCCATTTTATGTGCACATTCATATCTATTCCCAAAAGGAGTACCTGACCTCTCCCAAAGAGCTGACTGACCTATCCGAAACAACACCTTACTGTCCCTAAGAACCTTTCTAGACTTTTGGTCGGCTTGGACCAATTTGGGCCAAAGGGGCTGTCTCCGTGCTGTAGGACTCTATGACTCTATTTCCCTTAAATGTCTAAAGCTGGTGAGTCTTAATTTAGAAAAGTGAAAGGTGAAAATCACTTCTGTTTGAAGAAAGCTGCACCATTACATGTGCAGCTGTCTCCATGAACTGTACATGAGTGAAATACATTCTGTGCACTTTCACATCCCACAACACTACACCATCTTCAGTAAAAATAGTCAATTCCAGTTTCAGGGTCAGGCTATAGTGCCATTTTGGCAAAGATATAGAGTCCTGCTGAAGTAGTGAACTTTCAGGTCCAGGTCTAGTCGAGACATGAAACTCTTATTTATTTATATTTTAACACATTTTGATTTATACCAATAAAGTATCATCATCTGAGTGTGTAACTAATTTTCAAAAATAAATCCTTGGTGTCACCCTTTTCCTTGAGTCTCCTCATGGGTGGGAGTCCATTCGTGTCTCTGACCATGTTGCTCTATGACTGGATGATCTGAGGGGTGATATTCCCCCATTACCCAACCTGTGCAAAAACATATAGAAAGAACGACTGAGGTGCACTAGTCAGAGCGTTATTGACAGCAGCATGCATTCAAATCAGCAGATCACCTTTCCCACACTCCTCACGGCTGTGATAACTGGGAAGCATACATTCCACAACTTAACCACAGGTGCAGAGTTACCTCCTTCACATCAGTGGCCACGTCAGGCATTTCACCAGCACTCCACATCTCTGCAGTTAACATGGATAAAATTAACTCCTCAATTTGTGAGGAACCCAGCAAATACAGGAGTGCACCAACAAGCCATATGCCAAAGCCACCTTAACGGGATATGAGCCGGGTACCAGCAGGTGGGACTAGATTTGTTTGGGATATCTGGTCGGCATAGACGGGGTGGACCGAAGGGTCTGTTTCCATGCTGTACATCTCTATGACTCTATAAGTTTAATTTTTGGGAAATTGCATAAAAATACCAAAATATAGCTGTCAATCCATCACCAGCAAGAACAGTGTTGGGAAGATGACCTCAAAACAACCTTAGTCCAGAAGCAGGAGTTTCATTTTAATCGGTCGGAAGCACTTAAAAGGGTTAACTATTGCATTCAGATTACTGCGAGGCAAAAATTATTTCAAAGACATACTTGTACTTTCCTTCCAAACAAAAAGTATTAAAATATCGGTTAAGTTTGTTGAATAAAGTTTTTCTGTGTACCTGCAATTAAAGTGATCAGATTAATTAAGTTTACATATCTGCATGCAATTTTAGATTTCAAATCTTTTCTAACTATAGAAAAAAACGATATGCATGCTTCTTGATTTTAATAGAAATATGCAAACGGTATGCAGTCCCAGAAGCCCATATGAAAAATTTTAAAATGGTGGAAAATTGACACGCTTGCCTCCCAAGATCAAATCCCACTTCAATAATTTCTGCAGGATTCTCTCGTCTCTGGTGCAGATAAATTCATGTCAAGGTGCAGCAACACAGATAGCCTGACTCTATGCATAGTAAACGGCTTTCAGAGAGAGGCAATGCCCAGAGCAAGGCCTTATCAGAGCAAGCTGGCTCCCATTTATCTGATCCCTCGTCGAATGCAAAAACAGGTCTTGATCTGCCGTCCGTAGTTTGCAGGGAAAGGCTGGGGGTGGAATGAAGATATAAACAGAAGAAATAAGAAATAAGAAACAGAAGGGGAAAGAGAAATAAATTTGAAAAAATGAGCGGCCACACAAATCAGCAGCTGAGCCCGTCACCTAGGCAGCAGAAGGCCCATCTGTTGAACACTGTTTGACACCCAGGGTGTCTGACACCCACCCCCAAAGGCTAACAATAAATCAAGTTTACCAGGCAAAATATGGGCACTGTTTTGGATCCTGCTTTGCATATAGGGACAGAAGCTCACACGTTGACAGTGTGGCCAGGTGCAGACATGCAGATTTAAATCTTTGTGTTTGTTTTTGTTTTACATTGAATCAGCTTTCAAACTAATAATTGCCAAAACATCTGTATTACCTATTCGAGGGCTGAAGAATTTCCTTTTATCAAATCTAGGAAGGATTCTTTGAACAAAAGGTATTTTTTGCGAAAGTTACATTGCAGAGCATGATGGGAACAAAGCACAGGAACAAAAACAAATATGCCTTTTGCTGTTCATTGATGAACAAGTTGCTCTGGTGGCATATAGAAGCTGCACACATGCAGAATAATGTAGACTATTTCAAGCCAGTTTGCCACCATTTCCAACGAACAGCAAAACTGGTCCAAGACCCCCATTCCCAGAAAGAAACATTGCATTCTATGTGCCATTCGCAACCAAACATTGCTTCATCCCTTTCCAAAAACACCATCCCACTCCCCAACTTCTATTAGTCCCACACAGATAAAAATACAAATCTGATGGAGGGTAGGCTATTTCTCAGCCAGGTAAAAACAATGACTGCAGATGCTGGAAACCAGATTCTGGATTAGTGGTGCTGGAAGAGCAGAGCAGTTCAGGCAGCATCCAAGGAGCAGCGAAATCGACGTTTCGGGCAAAAGCCCTTCATCAGGAATGTCACATTGCTGTTCAGAAACTCTAGCTATGTGCAAATTGAGTGTTATGTTTTCTATATTTCAACAATGACTACACTTCAAAGATACTTTATTCACTATAAAGTGGGATGTCCTTCTCAGCCACTCCATATTTCTCAGCCACTCCATTGACAATTTACTTGCCTTTAGTTCCCATCACTTCTTCTGAAACACCTATCCCTCCTGTTCCTTTCCCCTGAACTATCCTCATTGACTGGACTCTCTATAAGCCACTTTTCCCTTTCCATCTTCTCCTTTCAAATTAGAATCAAGCTGCCTCTGCCTTCCTCCCTCCCCAATATGTTGAATATATATATAAAAAAAGACATATTCCAAAGCATTTCACCACCTCAGGACATCCCACTTTATAGTGAATAAAATATCTTTGAAGTGTAGTCATTGTTGAAATATAGAAAACATAACACTCAATTTGCACATAGCCAGAGTTTCTGAACAGCAATGTGACATTGATCAGACATTGTTTTTTTCATAATGCTGGTTGAAGGATAAATTTTGACCATGACACCAGCAAGAAATCCCCCACTCTTCTTGCAAATAGCACCTGGAGATCTTTGCTACCCTTTGACTGAGCAGACAGAGCCTCAGGTCAACATTTCACCCAAAACAGACTGCATCCAACAGTGCAGCTCTCTCTCAGTACTGCACTTGAAGCATCAGACTGGGTCATGTGTCCAAGTCCCTTGAGTGGAAATGCCACAACTGAACTATAGCTACCATCCATGACCTTGATACTGCACTTCACCACAACTTATGTGCAACAACATGGAGATTGACAGGTACAAAATGGAAATATTTGTCGTATTTTCTTAGGTATTTTGATCTGCTCACCTACCATTTATTTCTACTGAATTCAAACTTTCACTCCTTGACTGGAAGCACAATCTGAATATAAAGAAAGGAACTTTTGGAAGGACAATATTGCACTTGTACTTTGATCAGTTTGTTAAGAAGATTATTGAAAGTTACTGAAAAGTACCTCTCTCTGATAGGTTTTATTCCCCAGTGACATACCAGTGAAAATCTATTCAAAGTGGAAGCAGGGATTGAACAAGCACTACCTGATATAGCATTCTTATGCTACAGCTACTGGTGATTTATTTCAAATATGACACATTTTGATAAAAACAACAACAATTATGCTTTGAATGGAAGATGCCTCAATGCTGTACAAGGGCAGAGGGATTTGGAGGTGCATGTTCACAGAATGCTAATGGTAGCACGTCCAGCTGATAAGGCTGTAAAAAGAAACAATTCTAGTTTCATCACTTGAAGTAGAATCCAAGAGTTAATAAAGAGGTGCTAAAAAACTTTTAAGACTCTGATTTAAAATATTGCAATTGGAATCACTCTACAGAAAGCATATCAAAGCTTCAAAGAAGGCACAATGCAGATTCATGAGGGTGCTGCCTGGTATGAGGAAATATAACACAAAGTAAGAATCAAATAATTGTAACTTATTTGGTCACAGCAATGCAAATCAAGAGTCTTTAGAATCATGAAAAATGGAACAGAGCAACTAGAAGCAAACTGCTTCAGCATTTGATTGATTTTGAACAAAGGATCATATTTAAAGGATTAAATATTCAAAATTTATAACAAAGGGTAAGGAAAACTTCTCCACACTGAGAGTTGTGAAGCTATTTAATTCATTTCTGGCTTTAGTGGTTGAGGCAGAAACAGTCAACATTCAATATTCCTGATTCCTGAGGAAGGGCCTGTGCCCGAAACGTCGAATCTCCTGTTCCCTGGATGCTGCCTGACCTGCTGTGCTGTTCCAGCAATAAAGTTTCAACAACATTCAATATTAGCCTGGACAGGTAACTGAGGAAAATGGGTTTAAAAGGATCAGGTAACAGAGTGACAAAAGATGATAATGCATTTGTTTTCAAATTAGAATCAAGCTATCCTCTGCCTTCTTCCCTCTCCCAACACATTTGAACATATCCAAAAACAAATCTTTATTCCGAATATTTGTTAATCAATGAAAGTCTTTAGAATCATGAATCATGAAAAAGGCATTTCTGACTTCTTTTTGTTCCTGTGTGTTGTTCTCACCATATTTTGCAAAGTTTCTTTTGCAAAAATGCCATTTGTTACAAGAATCCTTCCTAGATTTGATAAAAGGAAATTCGTCAGCCTTCAGTAAATCGGACATTTACGGATTGGACTGAATGAATTGTTTCCATGCTATAACTTCTAAGTACATCCATGATAACATATTCTGAAAAAGATTAAGTCTATGTGATGTGTTTCTTGTTTTAAGTAGCATGAACAGTTACTGCTGTAGCTGCAGGATTTGCCTTTTTCTTTAACTTAAATACATTTTTTCATCAAAATCAGATACTTCAATTAATTTAATTCTGGCAACAACAAATGTGCTGTATTTTTTGAATGACGAACTGAATATTTGAAAAAAACAGCATTATGAGATGTTCTTAGTATACTTTGTTTAATTCAGTTCCATTTTCTTGATTCATAATTCTCCATCATCCAGTCTATTGGATCTACACCTAAGATGGAGGACAACCAGGTCATAACCCTCCTATATAATTTACATTAGCAATATCTTTCCATGATTTAACCCAAAAAATACTACTTAGTTTGAGCTTTCATTCTGCAGCATCCTGGACGGGAAACCTGTCAAGTTCATGTACATTGGCTATGATCAATTTACTAATTATTTGCCATCTTTAAATCAATCAGAATCAATTGCCTTTTAATTTCCTTTTCTGGCCAAGGTAATTCTGAGCCAATGTGAAGCATTCTGAGTTTGCTACCTCTGTCCCTTTAAGAAAATGGCCCTGCATGCCCAATTTCAGTGGTTCCTGCACAATATTACTGGGGGAATGTTCCACAAGAAGGCTTCCATTCCTTCGTGTTTCACTGCTTTGTGTTGTTAACAGCTGGAAGTGCCCACCAGGTAGATGTTTCCCCTTACACATTTTAGTTTATTCTTTCAAATTTGCCATGTTCTTTCCAACCAACTTGTTTTATTTTCATAATGTTATCAAGGTGTCTATTTTGTTGTACTTGGTCCTGTGAATGCTTTCCAGCACTCTTCAGAGGGCACTAAGCCACATATAGTTCCATGGCAGTCATTAAGGCTTTTCATGTTAACTTTACAGGGTACCACACTGAGATTTTGGGTATGGACACAAGTTGACACTGGAACCAGTCAAACCTCAGTGGCATTTGAATCCGAATTTCAGTTGATGCCATGTTGATCTTTGCAAATAATTTGCTACACTAGTAAATGAAATGGTTAAACATGCCACCTATTATGAGAGCGTGCTTTAGCTGGACCTATAATCTTTCAGAATATCAATTTGCTTTAGCGCTAAAGTGCACATTTTCTTTTGATCTATTGGGATGAAATATTTGGAACAGATTTTTTTTCTGAGGCAAAGTAACTGATAACTGGTTAAAAATAAATACAGAAGAGTTAATAAATATGTGCCATGTAATGTTGCATTATCATTTAAGCTTTGTGAACCTACATAATCCTGAAAATCTAGGGAAAACAAATATATTGTGGTTCATCTAATAAAGGTATAAAAGATATGTTGAATATAATGTCTTAAAACTAATTTATGTCAAGAGTTCATTTCCAGTGCATGATAAAATGCAACATTTTGTGTGATTATGATCTTTCCAGATGTAGTCTTATTCAGAATTTGTAACCAACCTGGAAGATAAAATATATGATGGCTAAAGATGTAGGTTAGTACATGGCGCTAGTTACGTGCATTTAATTCAATTATAGTAAAAATGAATATTACTTCTTTAATATATAATATAGATCAGTGTCAGACTTCTAAAAAAATTCCTAATTATATATAGATTAATGTGAGAGAACTTAACTGAAAGGGATCATTGCCTATTTGGCTGAAGCTAGTCCATGATGTAAATTGGCAGACAGAGAGGTGAACAGTCAATACAGATTAAAATTATGCTCTCCTTGTACACATTTGGACTTCCATTGATTGAATCACAAAGCCAGAAACCTGTACTTAGCCAAAACAGACAGCGGGAGAATGGGAGATGGCATGGGGAGCTGGATCTTTGCCATCTCTTTCACAGAGTAAGGTATTGGCACAGCTACAGATGATGTCTTCAGCCAAATGAGCAAAGTACAACTCAAGAGCAAAACCAGTCCTAGGAACTGGGAGCTAACATAAATTTTGAATAAGGCAGCATTGTGTCCCAATTTATATTTGTATTGCTGCAAGTGCAATATTTACTGAAACATTCTTCTGAATACGTATTACACTGACACGAGTACAGAATCTTATCTGAACAAACTAGAAGTGACAACTTCAGTCAGACTGTTTTGTCTTATCCTTCATTCATTTATTTTTATGTTAATAGCTTTTCTTTTGCATCAATCAGCTTCCAACTCCAACAGATCGTATGTCAGGCTCTGCCTAGTTTAACTACATTAGAAAAAAATAGAAAATATACTGAATAATAGATCGGATTTTTAGCAGATGAGGCTTTACGTTTAATCTTTGCACGTCTCGCCCCAGTCTGTGCTTTATCATGTCTTTACAGCCAACAGCTTGTTTATGAATAAAAAATGTGGCATGAAACCAAAGAGTGAGTTGTCTTTGTTTTGTCAAGTGTACCGAGACAAAATGCTTGCTCTCACAAGTCTTCACTTCTTACAAGCCTTCTGGGACCCCAGGGGCAGCTGGACCAATGCTACCTGCAGAACGGTTGCTATGGCAAGCATGCTTTACCCCATGACAAGTTAGGAATATTCATGAGCTGAAACTCTGCCGAATCATCTGCATATGTGAGTATTCTGAGTTCTAATATGCAAATTGACTGCTATGACAGGCAGCCACTTTATTAACTCATTAAGCCCATCTTGTCCCTTTAAAGACAGCATAATTACAAATAAAGCTGTCACTCGTTGTATACAAATGCTGCTCAGGTCGTACTAAGGACCAAAGTGACCTGCTATCAAAGCCCAGTCGGTCGGGAGAAGGCAATGAGGAACAGTCCAAGGTTTGGCACAGTGCATCATAAGAAAATGCTCGATAAGCCATTGAAACGGTCAGGTTGTACTGCTGTGCATAACAGACATCTTACACCACATTTGATACCTCGTACACTCGTGCTGTTTTGACCTTCTATAATCCAGCATCCTTGACAATCTGACACAATTTTTAGCATACATTTTGTTATTTTCAGGGCATGCTATACCTTATTAATCCAGAAGCCTTGTTTAATCATCTGGTTCACTTAATAGGCTGGTCTGGCACTCTGTGATAAAGCAGTTACTTTCAAGCTGACTGATTTCGTTCATTGTTTATAGTGTTTCCTTCTCCCCAAGCTCCTTATTCAGAGATTGGCTTGTGGGATTCTGTCAAGCAGCATGATTATTTCTGTTGAAAACAAGAACAATTATCAAAAATAATGTGGGGAGTGGGGAGAAACTTACATTTGAGCTTTATTTATCCTCATTTGCTATTATTTTCTCCTTTTGTTTTGTACCTGCTCATCCCTCCGCTGTCTTCCAGATGCAAGAATGGGCAAGTGCCTATATCTTCTAATATCAGTAGGTGAATTGACAAAAGATTGTCTTATTTGTAAAGCTGTTTAAAAAGAACACTACAACAATGTCTCAACTGAGAACTAACAAAACATCTCACGCCTAGGCATTAGATATGCAGCAATTCTGCACCAGCAATCTGACTTCAGCAAGACCTTGAATTAAATGCAGCACCAGCTCTAACACTTGTGATCTGAAGCCAATATTTCAGTTCTTAGGAGACAGTCTAACACTACTCTCTTAGAGTCCATGGCTCTAAACATTGGGGGAGAGCCCATCCCCTAGTTTGCCGGATTGCCCTGCAGCAATTAAACCATTGGTGAACCACTCAGTGGTTTCAGTAGAGATCTTTGTCCCTCAATAGCCAGCGTAAGGCGGGCAGCTTTCTGGTCCCAGTGGTGCTACTGGGAACAATAGCCATTGCTAAAATAACATCCAGTCCCCAACAGCTATTGTCACCAAGGTAGGTAGAGGCATACAACCAGGGCCAGACTGCCATCTTTCCCGTCTCTCCACCCACCACCACTACCCCACCCCTCACAACATGGTGGGCAAGGGAAGTGGTGACCCCTGATTGAAAATGGTAGAGGGAAACACGCTGCAAGGGATGGGGGCTGTAAAAGAGATTCCACATCCCCCCCTCCCACAGACACTAACCCCTTGACACCACTGCCCCCCCTCCAAACTGCCTCACTTTTCTGGCCACAAGCTTGAATAGTATAAGCTGTTTCATTTCGCACTTGACATGGCCTCTGCCCTGCCAGGCAAGATTGCAACAAGACAGGAAGCATCCCTTGAGTAGTTAAGTGATCAATTAATGACCACTTAAGGTCCTTAATTGCCCAATGGGCACATGGGATGTCAGAGGCACCCCACCCTACCCCACCAACAACATGTAAATTTGCAGTGGAGGACAGATTGACAAATAGGCACCGGGAACAATGTCCACAGAATTAGGTCCAATTTTACAACACCCTGCCTGCCAACATCTCCCTGGGGTGCACAGAATTCAGCCCCCTGCACACAGTGAAATGTTGGGGTGAATATTTATACAATCAACACCACATGTTTCTTTCATAACCTTTCACTTTCTCTTATAATGCTTATCTTTCAATGTTGATTAGAATGTGTATGCATCATCCATTGTTTGAACACAGTCATGGACATGTGGAAACAAAATGGCAATCTAACTCTGGTCTATGCACAAGTTTATGATATTTCCAAAAATGGACTATCAAGTTTTGACTTCCATCATATGCTTTTAATACATTTGACCTTTCACAGACTAACATAGTCTATAAAAAGCAAAACACTGATTTAAAATGGCCACAGTGATCACTTGATCAGGTTGAGCCAAGGTCATGAAACTACAAGTTAACAAGAGTCAGTCTGAACTAAGACTAATGTAATCAAATTGACTGGAACCAGTCATTCAGATTTCTATCCTTTATTTGATTTACACTCTTCTGGAAGTGTCATATATTGGGATGAAAATCTTACCCACAGATTATCCAACTTGATTTTTAAAAAATGAAGCCAGATATGGGAGTACACAAATGAGCTATGTTTCAGGCAACTGCAGAAAGAGGAAAAATTAGTTTTCAGCAACTGAACAGGAAGACTTACTATCTCTTTTTGTCTTAGCCTGTTGAAAAACAGCACCCATTGATAAAGCAAATTGGAGAAAATCCATTCACTGGGAACTCAAAGAGATCTACAGATTTCTTTACAGCTGAGGAATCAAGTCATCAGTTCACCATCCATTATCTCAGCTTAAACCTAACCTCAAGCACTCAACTGCATATTCTTAACCTTCCTTTCATACTAATCACTCACTCCTTTTTTAAACTTTATACCTGCATTCATGTGTGTGTTTAATGTTGTGTTTGTTAATTTTTATTGGAGTTAATAAGCAATAAAATTTCCAATTCCTTCAGTCAAGAAAATCATACAATTGGCTCCTTGATTTTAATTAAAGTGCATTACAGCTGCATGCTAAAAAAAACATAAATATTTGTTGAACCAATCAACTGATTTAATATGTTATATGGTTTATAACTCATCATTTGAATTGCATCAAAATCCTACTTCACTGAGAGATGTTATTACAAAACAAAATTGAGAAATGACCAGTGAGTTTTGCATCTGACAGATGCATCTGTATTGCAAAATGTATGTCAATAAGTTCATGACTTCAACAGTATTACTGCAGTTGGTGAAAATCAGAAGCCATGTGATCGCATGTGGAGGGGTGGGGAGATAGTCAATGAACAAAATCCCTGGTTCAATTTCATAGAGTTTTTAAACAACTGTCTCAATAAATGCTTTAGCAAATGCTTTTAAGCAGATCATCGCCCCACTCTATCAACTGAGTGGTAATGTGGAGAAGGAAATAAACACACCAGCCAAGAAAGGTGATGATTTATTTTATGTTTTATGTTTCATGTGATTGGCAAAACATAACCTGAATGTTTCACAGGCTTTGCAATATCCAATTAGAATGTCCTTATGTAATGTTTGAGTTTCATTCCCAAAAGTTGCAACTTTAAGTGAAAAGATTTTAAATAAAACATGGTTTCCTGTAGAAATCAATGTAAAAGCCAGGGTTAGGTCCTGAGAACAAATTTTGCACAGTTGAGCCAATGTAAAATTTGAAATATTGTGCCATACATGTGTATTCCTCACTGAAATAAATTTCAAAACAAAATAAGGAAAGCTTCTGTGAAGGAAGCAAGCTTATTGCTTGCAGAGAAATCTTTAAAAAAATGTTTACAGTACAGGTACAATACAAGTTCTTCACTATTTTACCTTTGTAGGTAAACTATTTTAGAGTACAGTAAAGCAGGAAATATGTTTTTGAAAACTCAGTCATAGAATCATATAGCATGGAAACAGACCCTTCGTCCATTCAGTCCATGCCGAACATAATCCCAAACTAAGCTAGTCCCATCTGTCTGCTCCTGTCCATATCCCTCCAAACCTTTCTGACAGCATCTTCCACACCCTGCAACATCTTGGTAAATCTCTACTGAACTCTCTCGAGCTTGATAATCTCCTTCCTATAACTGGGTGACCAAAACTGGATACAGTACTCCAGAAGAGGCCTCACCAATGTCCTGTACAACCTCAACATGACTTCCCAACTCCTATAGTAATAGACAATAGACAATAGGTGCAGGAGTAGGCCATTCTGCCCTTTGAGCCAGCTCCACCATTCATTATGATCATGGCTGATCATCCTCAATCAGTATCCTGTTCCTGCCTTATCCCCATAACCCTTGATTCCAATATCCTTAAGAGCTCTATCCAACTCTTTCTTGAAAGTATCCAGAGACTTGGCCTCCACAGCCTTCTGGGGCAAAGCATTCCATACACCCACCACTCTCTGAGTGAAGAAGTTTCTCCTCAACTCTGTTCTAGGTGGCCTACCCATTATTTTTAAACTGTGTCCTCTGGTTCGAGACTCACCCATCAGCGGAAACATGCTTCCTGCCTCCAGAGTGTCCAATCCTTTAATAATCTTATACGTCTCAATCAGATCCCCTCTCAGCCTTCTAAACTCAAGTGTATACAAGCCTAGTCACTCCAATCTTTCAGCGTAAGATAGTCCCACCATTCTGGGAATTGACCTCGTGAACTTACGCTGCACTCCCTCAATAGCCAGAATGTCTTTCCTCAAATTTGGAGACCAAAACTGCACACAATATTCTAGGTGCAGTCTCACCAGGGCCCTGTACAGCTGCGGAAGGACCTCTTTGCTTCTATACTCAATTCCTCTTGTTATGAAGGCCAGCATGCAATTAGCTTTCTTCTAAGGACTGAGCAATGAAGGCAAGTATGCCAAATACCTTTTTAAGCACACTGTCTATATATGATGCAAACTTCAAACCACAGCAGTTACTTCACCTGTACAGGTACAAACACCAAAAAAATTTAAAAACACATCAATTAAGAAGTTTATTTCAATACCTGAGCAAAAGACTGTTTGAAACAAAAATGATCATCAACTGCAGGGAGCAGATACAATAGCAGCAACTCCAGCAGCGCAATCAGGGGGTCTTATTGAGATGTGATGACATTACAAGTTCAAGCTAGTGTGCTTCCAATTAAACCTGTTGGACTATAACCTGGTGTTGTGTGATTTTTAATAAAAACAAACACAGCCAAGAAGTGAGGGAGGGTGAAGCAAGAAATGACACTTTAAATGAGGAGAGAAGATACTGAAAAAAACTTTATATCAGTAAAAAAAACTTGGAAAGAGGACACTGAAAATGAGAGCTTGTATTTTATAATGTATTAGTTGGGTCCTTCTCCAAATATTTGCACTTATATGAGAAGGAAATGGAGGACATACAGCAACATTAAAGGCTGCGGTTGTTGGTTTGCTCGCTGAGTTGTGGGTTGTCATGCAAATGTTTTCAACCTGGAATACCATCAACAAGCATGTAGAAATAGACATCATATACAAACCACTGCAGCGAAAAAAACAGAAATGACAACTCCTACCTTAATAGACCAGGTAGTATAAGTATCAAATGGAACAGAACAGCAATGCTTCACAGAAGTCGCACTGATGATGTTACCTGGCATGGTGACAAAACGTTTGCAATGACAACACCGCCCAGCTGGGCCAGCAAATCAACAACCTCATGCATAACCCTCCATCAGGGCTTATGCCCGAAACATTAACTCTCCTGCTTCTCAGATGCTGCCTGACCTGCTGTCTTTTTCCAGCACCAGACTTTTTGACTCTGACTCTCCAGCATTTGCAGTCCTCACTTTCTCCTATACAGTATATGGAACCATGTTGACAGCAGAATTGAACTCATTTTCTCCTTGATATAATAACTATTTTAGCTTACATAAGAAATTCTAAAAGCAGTTTATTGTGTCCATGGTACACTTTGGTCTTGCAAATCATTTCACAATTGAATTTCTCGCATGAAAATTGTATGATTTAGTATATTTTAATGCATTTGCCATAATTGGTTTATAACTAAAAATATTAGCATAACTGCAATTTGAATTAAAAATGCTTTCAATTCATTTTAAGGATGGTTTAATTTGAATGCTATATATTTTCTAGTTGGTGAAGACTAGCCTCCTTTGGTTTTTCTTTAGTATCCTAAAAACTATCCATCAAAGTGATATTTGTGGTTATTGTCATGCTAACAAAATCATGAATACAAACTTGATAGTGATAGTGCCTGAAAACTGGCAGTTACAGCATACCTGAAATAAAGCCGCTTTGACTCTAAATAGTCAGTTAATCCTTAGAAATTCCAAACTTTTGGTTCAGTCAAGTGTGAGATGCATGGAGGATAAGCAAGCTTTCCATTATGCATGGCCACTTAATTTGCAAACCACAATTCACAGTATGAGTGTCCTTGCTGATAGAGTGCACCATAGATGTTGCGGTTAGTTTTCTCAGGTCTAAAGCAGCCGAATCAGTGGTCCTTAAGCAATGCTTATGAAGCTGAATGTTGAGCGAGGAGGAACAGAGCGTTTATCCTGGCTTCTGATTGAAGCTGTGACTTTTTGTCAGCCATTGGTCATCAACCATCACTCTCCCCACTTTGAATTCATCCACCATGATGTAGTATAGATTATCATCCACATGGGCTGATATTCTTTCTCATCCATTGGCTTGCTACCTCTTGAAGCAATATAGTATTTTTCCACCTCCTGTTTACCTCAGTGTGACAGTCTTTGCCATTTCTGGGTTTGTGACCGAAGTCAAGAGTAAATCAATTTCCATGCCTGGGTCCACTATTGTAATGCATAGGTATGAGGGCAACAGACCTCCATGTCCCTCTGGAACCAGCTTTACACAGGGCTACAAGCAAGAGAAGTTGGCAATCAAAAGGATTCACAACATCAAAAAAAAGTGTTGCTAAGAGCGCACACATTCAGCATATCTGAAAGTAAAACAATCTATTTTTATTGACACATGAATATGAATAAATTTAAAGTTGTCAATTCACTATGTCATAAAGCATTCTCTTCCAATGTTTTATGAGTGTTTTTGGAATACCAGGATTGCAGCAGGTAGTAAAGGGTCAAAGGAAATGTCTTAATTGGTCATGACAATACACTTCTGACTTTAATAGAAATGAGACATTAGATTATGGTACTAATGAGGTTGGAGAGAAGCACTGACAAAAAACTGTACTATAGTGATTGCGTATTCTACAATGTCTTCCACATCAATGTGTCCATAAAGACTGATGGGGCATGAATGATATCACTTTAAAAGTACTTCATTGGTTATAGACCCATTGAGTGGTTGCAACAAATATTTCATAAACGCATCTTTTTTCTTTACATTTCAGCTTACAATATGTAGCATAAATGCAAAAATGTATTTGATTCATTTCTCAGCTCTTCATGAGATGTGAGTGTCATTGTCAAAGCCAGCATTAATTGTCCATCTCTAATGGCTCTGAGTTGCCTCCTTGGCCCGCTGCAGTCGACATGATGCAGGTACACCTACATGTAGCTGGGAGGGAGAGAGTTCCAGAATTTTGATCAAGCAACAATGAATAAAATTCCAATTCCAATTCAGGATCATGAATACTTAGAGGGGAAGTTTAGGATAGCATTCCAATGCAAACATAGTCCTTCTAAGTGATAAGAGGTAGGGGAATAGGGAGATGCTGCCAAAACAGCTTCATGAGTTGATTGAGTGCATCTGTAGATGGTGCGCACTGCTGTTACCGCACTCTGGTAGTAACTGGAACGAGTATTAAGGCAAAAAATCAAAATCAGAAACAAAAACTTAAATTGCTGGAAAAGCTCAGCAAGTCTGGCAGCATCTATGGAGAGAAATTGGAGTTAAATCAGAGCGTTCTGAGGAAGGATCACTGGACTCAAAATGTTAACTCTGATTTCTCTCTACAGACCCGCTGAGCTTTTCCAGCAATTTCTGTTTTTGTTTCTGTGTATCAAGCTGTTGAATGGGGATTTAATCAAACCAACTGCTTCATCCTTGATGGTGGCAAACATTTTGCATGTTATTGGAGTGCACCACAGGCAAGTGAAGAGTATTCAATCACATTCATCTTGTGTGCATTGCAGATGATGGACAGATTTTGGGGAATTGAGAGGTGAATTATCCCTCTATATTCTTCACAAAGAAAGACAAATGGGACTTTCTGCACCGCTCAGTAGCCGCAGAGTAATCATTACATTACCCATCCACAAAACACAAATTTTCAACAAGTATCACTCAAATAGATATATTTCACAGCATTAAACAATGGCTGAGGAAGTAGAGGATGAAACAGAGAGAAACAACAATGAAATGATAGAATTATGGGCATGGTGATGGGTAAGCAGCTATGGGGCACAGTCATCACATGTTGACTGATCCTTTCTTGTTGCCTCAGGCATGTACATTCTTGGATTGCTTTAACCCATAAGATTCACACAATTCTGCAAACACTTGTCTTCATAAAATCATTACCAGAGTAGTGAATGTGATATGAGTAGTTTGCACCAAACAATTGTGGACAACTTAACTTTCAAGAGAGTCCATCACAACTGCTAATGCTATATTCTCTGAGAGACACGCATTCTCATGACAACACATATCCCTTGTGTGTGCAGTCATTGTCATATACGTTAATTGCTGTTCTGAGTTAGCACTAGACATGTGCAAGCTCACAGGGGAAAGCACCTAAATGGACAGACAGTATTCTGCAGCAATTGCAACAAACACCCCTCTCCTCACAAATCAGTATTAATGCAGCTGCTTCAAAAGTCAACATTTATTGACAAAAAATATTATATGAAATATATGTCCACAGGAGTGGACATCCAAAATATTCATTTTCTCAAAAATGGAATTTAGCCACTGGTGAGAAGGGTCAAATGTCTCAGGTATGAGAAATTCACCAAGAAAAGAAAGCTTTTGAGTTCCTGAAGTATGCGCACACACCAGCCCAAGGACTTATATCATGTGCATTCCATGTCACATGCACTGAAAGATAACAATGCTCCACTCCTCCAATATAAATTACAGTCTATCATTTTTTTATCACTTAGGTAATAAATAGTCAATCCTGCTAAAGGAGTGGAAATGTTGTATATTCTAGTTCTGAACAAATGCAAAGTAGAAAAAAAATGGCTTGCAGTATCACCATTAAGGATGAAGAATCAACCAATAGAATCGACATATTTGTTTACTTGACTGTTTCTTCTGTAATGCCAACACCAGAATGGTGAACTGAATGGTCAAAGTGCATGGACGTGAGTGTATGGAAAAAGAGGCATAATATAGCAAAGAACAGCATGGAGGTCCCTGAAATGTCCCTGTGACAAAAAGATGATAGCAGGAGCAACCTGAACTGCCATTGAGCCAAGCGATTGACTGTTCCTGTCAACATCCATCATAGCCTCAGCAAAAAGCTTGAACATTGGACTCTCCCATTGCCTCAAATGCATGTAAGTAGAGTCTTATATGTGTAAGAGATGTCTTTGGATTGCTGGACAGAGTCAAACTCCAACATTTTTGTTTCCTTGATATGCTACTGTACAGAACCAAACTGCATTTGTGACTACGTATATACGTAAAGAGTTTATTTTATGAATTAAGTGTTTTTAAGTGAAATAAATAAGGTTAAACATAATGTACTGGTTCTCCATCATTCATATAACTAATCATGTGTGCTATGTTCAGTGTAGTTTATACTGTGCATGTGTTTCTTATTCTGCCAGTGATCCAGCCTTGCACAGTATAAAATAGTTAGCATTGCTATTCCACAGTATCTGCAAATAAATATTTCTCTTCACAGTTCACTGTGGCAGCCTTGTATGAAACCTACAACTCATGTATTTAACCATCCATTTTGAAAGGAAGTAAACAATACAATCATCTTTAACACAGCCCAGAGAGAGAACAACCCTTCTTTCTTGCAATGAGGCTTTACCAAGTACTTCACCATTATTAGCAAATCCAAGCAGACATTTTTATTTCTTTTCTACTACTCACAATCCTTAAAATTGTCAGAAAAACTGAAATTGCAATAACAGTAGAAAAAATCTGTAATTTTTATTTCTTAATTTCTCCAAATCTTATATTCTGTATAAAGGGAAACATAAACCAATCTTGATGTTTTCTGTTGATCAAACCAGAAAGTTTTTCTACCATCCACCTGGATATATCAGAGTAGTGTTTTGATTGCAATCCTAGATTTAACTAAGAATCATATTCTATTGAATTGTTTTGTTATTTTGTTCTAGTGACTTTGTGTTTTTTTTGTTACCAGGAAATTGTGCAAATAGCACAATTGGATAGAGGAAAATAATTTTGACAGATTCATTAATTCAGACTCTAAATTAGAAGTTAGTCTCTTAGACTAACCCATTGCATAATATACAAACCAGATTTAAAATTATTCCCTGGAATACAAAGGATAAATTAAATTTTTCCAAGTGAGGATGTTGTAATCATTGGCACACAAGCAAGTGATGTTAAGTAATAACTTAATTGAAAAAGTGTAAATAAGCTTGATGTTAAATGGAACAAAAGCATTTTTTCAGTTTAATGCATCATGTTTATGCCACATTCTGTACTGCTTAAAGTATTTGAAGAGCAATGCTTTAAAATTTAGCTAAAATCCCTTAATCAATGCTAATTAGCCCTAACTTGCATATGTTAATTAAGACTATTTACCAAAATTATAGGTATGAACATCCCCAGAGGGGTTCCTGTTCATTTAATTAGTCCCAATTAGCTCTAATTAACACGTGTAAATGAGATACTGTTGAACCTAAAATAAACATAATGTTGCCTGCTGCATTCACATGCAATTTGACTTATTGTATATGTTTGTAGAAGGAAGAGGCAGTTGAAATCCTTAATTAATGCAAATTGCTGTCAGTGCAGACATTTTCATAGAAGTTATTCATTTCTGGAACTATGGCAGAAATAAAAACCCATTCCAGTGTAACTGGATATGTCAGTTGCAATTCTTGGTTAACAATTTCTCATATTGTAGATTGATAAGCCTGTAACAAATAAACAAGCTGGTATGTTTGAGAATTTCCACTGGATTATCACCATTAATTTATATTTCACATTTTATATTTCTAGAATTTACTCTCTAAGATCATAATCTGGGGACATTATCACACCACATACAAATATCCAAATAATAAAGATAAAGATTTTAATTTGGTTGATTCTGTGAACAAAAAAAACCATTGAGTTAAAATCTTATGCCTTTTATGGACTAATTAGTGATATTTACAGATGGCATTTGCAACAAAAAGGAAAAATGATTAAAACAGCTAAAGTGACAGAAGTTTAATTAAATTGGGCCATTTGTTGCATGATAGTTGTGTATTTAAATAAATGTGTGTATTTAATATAAATTTTCCAGAACTGTTAAACAAAGGAACTTTTATATCAACTCTGTGGGATAAAGCAATTTGTATAAAGAAAATATTAATGTTCACTATCACCAATCACAGTAAATCTTCTGCATGCATATCAGCCACAAAATTCCTGAGAGAAGATCTTTGTTCAACAAACCCCACAGGTAATTTAAGCTAAGTACAACGTAGAAGAGACCTGTAAAAATATTGAACTACCAAATGACAGTGCACCAATAACAGTACAATCCAATTCACTGAATTTTACAGCAGTAAGATTGGGATAGCCTAATTAAGTAGGTAAGTCAATTACATGAGCATCATGAAGGGTTGAATCTATGTGACCTGTAAACATCACCACTTTGACCAGTTTATAAAATTGCATGCTGCTTTACATATAAATGTGAGATGAAACCTTACCATGTGCTTGCATTTGGCAGATGTGTTTCTCACATATTTATCTAATTCCTAATAGGATTTTCTCCTTGTATGTCAAATATGTATGAAAGGTGCATTGTCTTATTTCTGTACATTATAACTGTCAAACTAATCAATAGACTTTGTGAGTCTTATTAAAATAAAGTATAAGATTTTATGGGAACGCATTTGCCAGAAAAGTGCTGCAGCCATTTCTTGGGCTGGAATTTCAGATTGGAGTCAGGAAAGTATGCCCAGATGATTGCAGGGTCATAACACCTTCCAAGAACACAATTTTTAAATTGCACCAATACCCATTCCCAACTATACCAGCAATTGAACATTCAGCCTGTTTAGTCAATGTTTTCATTGAACTATGTCACATCTCATGCCTCATAGTGGACATTATATATCACCATCAAGAAAGTTTAATATGAATCACTTTTGAAGAATAGTCAATGTAGCAATGTAGGAAAACCTTTGTTAATGATGAACACTTTTGCACTAATATACTTGGAAAATGTAATTTAAATGTAATTCAATTTAAGAAATTAAGATTATCATAAAAACTTGTTGTACATTCATGATATCTTTTTTAAAAAAGGCTACTTAGCATTGTTGATATAAAGAAGTGGCTGTTCATGTAAATAATTCTGTGCTGGCATGCAGTGGACAATGGAAAACACAATAGTCACAATATTCTTTTGCTCCTTTTTCCAAACTTTGTTTGATCATATCAGCACTAGTATACAACAGGATACAAAAGAAAACAATAATGGCAACAAGCTTTTCAGCTTATAACCTGACCTGGGTTATTACATGCCCTTGCGTTGATTTTTGTCTCGGTATTACTAAATAGCTACAGTATAACAGTTTGCTTTCAAGGCCTTTCTTCACTAACCCATTTCATAAAATACAATGCCCGTCATTCAGGATCAAAATATAATCACAGCAACATCATTAAAGAAGCTGGCAGAATAAATTATGCACTTAGCACTGCAATGTTGCCCAACTTTTTACCCTTCCAGTTGCTGGGGCAAAAGTGGTTATACTGGTTGAAGTCAAATTCTTGTGTCAGGTATGAAAGTCATCTTGATGATTCACAATCTGTAAATATATCTGATGCTCAGCCATTCCATAATTAAAATGCAATTATCCCAGGATAATGATAGGTCAAATATCAGCAGGATCAGAATGTTTCAACAGTTCTGTTAGTTATAAATTGATCCAGTGCACACAACCAGTCATATTTAAATGATAATGTATGGAATTGTATAATATGACTCTTCAGTTCTGTCTTCCAATGTGAAAACCAAAGATACCAAAGATATATAATTAATGGGCTTAATATTAGTTTATCATGAGCTATATGTAGCCGATGGCAAGTGCAGTGGTTTCCCATTCAAATTGGATGCATTTCCCTGATCTCCATTCCACATCTTTTTCTTAACAAAAACTTGCAATACATTGAGGAAGTTTCTTTAATTCATTTCATCACATACATTTTCCCATTCCTTTTGCTGTTCGGACTCCAGTTTTAGACAGGCCCTTTGTAACATTTAGTGTGTAATGTAAGGCTGAGAATTTTGTATAAGGTATACTTTATTGACGTGTCTGAAAGTTCAATTGCAGGGTCTGTTACCATTCAAGCAATTGTGGAGGATATTGTTTGGCTGATGTGGAAAGATGGACAAACTGAAAGCTATTTTTCACACAAGAGTATCTAATCAATATTGAGACCATGCACAATAATTTCATCCCTACTTAGTTTAACCTGTAGGAGAAAGTGAGGACTGCAGATGCTGGAGAACAGAGTTGAAAAATGTGATGCTGGAAAAACACAGCAGGCCAGGCAGCATTCGATTAGTTTAACCTGTAGTCCTGCCAAGAAAACCTAAACATATAAATTAAATTATGTAAGAAATGAGATTAAATTAATTCATCAAATATCTAAATTAGCTGTTCATGTTACTTATATTCAATTTATGCTTAGCTTTAAACTGTGTCCTTCTCCAATAACATACTAATAAAGTTCAATACTGATATCAAAGTTTTATATCATTGTTCCCAGCCATGTAAAGTAACTGATCATTTCACAGGGGAGAAAAAGGTGTTTTCCAGTTTTCCAATAGTCTAATTCTTATATGTATCACTCAATGCTAGGCAGTTGATGATCAAACTTAGGTTTAACTTTAATTGAGGGACTTTACCGAAAACAGCGTCAGCTCTTCTTGTTTGGTAGCACTCTCGCCTCTGAATCAGAAAGTCCCAGAGTCGAGCTTGATTCTAGGGAGCACAAAATGCAAGTCTGATGTCCCATTGAAGAACTGAGGGAGCATTGAGTGAAGCTCACTTGCAGCAGCTGCAATTTTTGAATGAGCCAGCAAACAAAGGCCCTGTCTGTTCCCTCAGGTAGATGCGAACGATTCCATGGCTCTATTTTGAATAATTGTTTATTGCAAGTAAGACAGATTATCTTGTCATTATCACATTACTGCTTGTGGAAGTTTGCTGTGTGCAAATTACAATAATGATTACAATTCAAAAGCTCTTCATTCGCTTTGAAGTGCTTTGAGACATCTGGTGGCCATGAAAGGCACTATATAAATGCAAGTCTTTCCACATAGAATAAGTAAACAGTGTTTGAAAAATATACAAGTATTATGCATTCTGGTCACATTAACAACTGCAGAGGGCAAATTGTGCTCAGCATTGCCTAAACAAACCATAGCTTTTCTGTTTGACAATGTCACAACAGCAAACTTTTACTGTAAATTATACTTAATTGATAACATGGTGGACAACAAAAATTCAAGAAAGAGCATGCCAAATTGGAATGTGCAAATAAAACTGTTTGTGGATGCAGTGTCTTTAATTAAACAATAAAAAATGGAAATGTTAATGTACATTTGAAATTGAAGGAAACATATCCCAGAGATGATAATTGGTTGAGTAAGCAATTAACAGATATGCAAATTTGTAGGATTCATTACAATACAATGCACCACAATAATATATTACAGTACAACAGTCTCAAGGCAGGACCTGATATTCGCCATTTATTTGATAGAAATAAACATCAGATACAGTTACATGCAAAATCAAGTGTGTAAAATTATTCACAACATAACCCATCATAAAAACCATCATAGTTATCCAATGGCAAATCACCTTTTTCATGTTTTTCCACAGGGTTTACTTCTACCTGGCACCAGTTAAACAAAATCACTAGGTGGAAATGTAAGTAAGGAAATCAATCTGGTTGGTGTGATACTATTCTCCAAAAAGTGTCGATTCAGCTTATAAATTCTTTTAAAATAAATTTCTATCACCAAAAGAATGCTTGTGTTAAATAGAAAGGTCTCATTTTGGGGCCATTGAACCTAATTTTCACTGCAAAGTGTAAATGAATGACAACAAATAAGGAAAAAAGGTTACATTCATATAACCACAGCTTGAGGGTGTCCCAAAGTGTGGTCATTGTTGAACTGCAGGAAATGCATGAGGCAATTTGCACATTGCAAGGCATGATCAGCACTATGATAATGACCAGATTGTCTGTTTTGGTGATGTTAGTTGAGCAATTAATAGTCTGGAGAACGTTATATTAAATAAAGGGATTGGACTCACTACTGAGCTATTGTATCTAGCAAAGAGATAGCTTTATTCAGTATATTGTCCATTTGACTCAGCACAAATCATTGCCCGGTGAAACATTGGTCAGTGGAGAGATTTGTTTTGTACATGATGTGGAATATATTGATAGATTTATCTTTTTTACCCATGTTTTGGCTGTAATCAGCTACTATGTCAAGACCTAGATTATAAATTGGAATATTTCTGGTCTGTATGGTTTATTTCCACACTAAAACATCTATTGACAAGCTAAGTCAATGGGCGAGGCCGAATATCATTTTTGTATGAAGTATTGAACAAGACAACACAGATGGAATAAGGTGACTCAGTGGGCCTGCAAGGAAACATGCTGAATTATAGTTTATTGATAAAGACTGTTACAAATGACCATCATACCAGGAGGTTGACATAATGGAAACTCCACTGAAGAAGAACAAAGAGTTAGACAAAATTAGTGGAAATCATAGATAGACACAAGCAGAGCTGGTGGACTAGTTAGTGTATTTTCTTTAAAGATAGCTAATAGAATGGCCAAAACAATCCCAAAATATCTAGTATTTCCCCATATTTTAAAAAGTATTTTGACATTGCAGAAAAGCAAAAATATGTGTATATAAGTATATATATATATATATATAATGCATAAAAATATATGAAATGTCTAATTTGCACAACATTCAATCTATACAACATCCTCTCAAAGGGTATAAGGAGAGAGTGAGAACATGCTACCGAAGTGGATAATCAACCATGGTCATACTGAGTGGCAGAGCAGGCTCTAAGAGTGGAATGGCATAGTCTTGTTGTATTTTCCATGTGTCTTTGGCAGTGTGCTTTTCTTATACTATATGGAATTGATATTAAAACCATACCAGAACAAGTGGGCAGAATCTGAGCCAGTAGGACAGTTTGAATTCAACACTGGATATTTATTCTATAACAACTCTGTACTTGTGTAGGCTGCATTCTCACTGATAATTCACACTTTCCTTTGCTTTAAAGTTGTAGTAGTGTAAATGTTAGTCTCAATATATGCTGATGTACTGTGCCATGGAACTGTATGATGTGAGTGTATGACCATGGTTCTCCACATCAGGACATCAAGGAGCGGTGCCAATAAAGTGGTTTCAATGAAAAAGAAAACTCAAAGCATGATTCAACCCAGCCTGTGCTTTGCATCTTCTAGCTATTGCTAAATAGTAGGTTTTAGCCAAGGAATCAGAACAGGGTGCTTGTTCTTGCCTTTCTCAGCTGGAATCTTGAATAGCATGAAGGAGAGGGTAACCAGAAAAAAAGTGAAAAATTAACACAAAAGAAAGAAAATAACCAGTGAATGTGTCAAACCCATCTCCTTTGATGTGTGCAATATGCAATGTGACTCAGGGTTATCTTTCTAACTGAATATGTATATCAAAACATATGTCATTCACCAATTCACCAGTGTACCGCAGCCTTCAGGAAAAGTTCCCTGCAAAGTTGAAAATAGTGTGAATTATATCATTGCTTCAAACATGGAATCTCATTGCATCACTGTAATACAGAGTGGTCACACACATGAACATCATTGAAATATAGATGCAGCCATTAATTGAGGGTCAGCTGCAAAGGCTTTTTATACCTCCACAAACTAATTCATATAATACTTCCACCACTACACACTCTCTCGCCATATACCTCCCTCCACCACCCACCAAGATCTAACATAATGTATTGGTTTAGCAGGAAATTCAATGTGTTGTACTGACTGCTGAAAAGTTGATCACAGCAAACATTGCAAAAGAAAACAGTTTCGAGAAAATGCAAAGCTAAAGAAGCAGTTACAGTTTCACACATCATTCCTGACTGTATTGTTCCATCTTGCAGACTTTCTCATCAAAAACATGAGTGTTTTCTAAAAATTGTTTAAAATTGAACACACTTTTGTATTTTGGAAAAATTAAAAGATTGAACGCAAATAACGAGTGAATCTTAAACTAGTAAACTCAATTTTTCTGATTTGCTGAATTAGCAAGCAGCAACAATTGCAGTCATAGAGTATCTTTTAAAATTATTAGGTGTTTCACAAGAACATTATCAAACAATATGTAACACCTGAAGCCACACAAGTGGGTATGAGCAAAGTTAGTTTCTGTTAGTCATAAATGCAAGATGGAGAAATGCATGTCAGAGAGTCATAGTCATAGAAATGCCCAGCACGGAAACAGACCCTCGTAATATCTTTTATTTCACAAGATTATTTCCTCATAGGTATTCTTATTCACTTATGAACAACAGTCACTTTGATAAGGTGTTATATTGATCCAAGTGTTATTTTGAATGAGTCTCCTATAGCATTGTGCTTGTGGTATGTCAATAATGTGTTGTCTTATTAAAACTAAGTTCAATAGACACCTCCCACCTGTTCATTGCAGAGTCAGAGCTGTCACTTTCTCTGCAAAAACTTATCTCTCTTTCTCTCCTTCCTTTCACCTTTCAACAGGTGTTCTTTGCTCCTTGGGAGAATTTCTGACTTAATTCTGTAAAAAAAATATGCTTTCATCTCTCTTCTAACTCACTCCTATTTCTTTTGTTTAGAAATCCAAACAGGATAGACATTATAAATGCATACTTTTGTTTGAAATATGTATTCCATTTGTGATGTCATGTGTTCCCCTTTATCAATGTGGCTTCTGTGCTACGTTCTTGCTGTTTTTCCTGCTATCTGTTTTGCCGTCTATCTGCAATATTTGCAATATCTCATTGCTCCCCAAACTGCCTGTGTCCCTTGCTCTGAAATTTCTAAATATTTTTGTTAACTCCCGAGTTCCCTCATTACTTGATGTTTCTCTAATGCTTTCTTTTCTATAGTTTTTCTACTATTTTATCTCCACACTGCTTTCATTTTCTGTAGTTGTGACGCTTTCTTCCTTTTCTGTCAAGACAGTTCTTTTCATTCCTACAGATTTACTCTCTGCTTTCCCTGCTGTTCTCTATATCCTGCCATCTTTTGCATCCATTTTCTTTTCTCCTGGTCCCTTCAGTTTCTTCCTCCCTCTCAGACTCTCACAACTATCCCAAGCACTCTAATCCAATGATATTTGAATACAACAGCAGAAGATTTTTCTCAGAATCCCCTGCTAATGTTTCCTCACCAGCAACATGGATTTTCAACGAGCAGCTCCAGTCTCTCTGTTTCCTCCCAACCTCATCCTGAAATAAAGTTCAGAATGTGCTTATTAGAGATAGATTCCAAGATGCTGCATATTAGAGTTGTCTTAAAACAGTGGTTCTTAAACATTTTGGCACTTGAGGAGATGAACTCCAGTAAAGAGATATCATAGTTTCTCACACCCTTAGAACAACATATATTTGATCAGATTGATCAACAAATAAAGTTCTAACTCACTCTCAGTCACTGTTGTTTCCTTCTGCCTGTTAATCCTCTCCCATTTTCTCCCCTTTCCTCTCGATGCCATTTTTTTTCTTCCCTCCCTCTTAGTTGTTTTTACTCCCCAGGAAGCATGCCAAACAATAATACTCTCAGTCAGGGGCCCTTTGATCGAGCTGCTGAGCAATGGTCGCAGCGAGCACCTGGCTGCTCCCAGGAGTTACCACCTGAAAGCTGGGAGGCTGCCCAAATGCAATGTGCACCTTGATTGGCTTTCGGGGCCTCTTGCATTAAGCCAGCAAAACCAAGGAGCTACCCGAGTGAGGATTACAAAGTGAGGGAGTGGAACGCAGTTTTAGTCCCCTACTTTATTCTGGGTGGGGGCAGGAGGTGCATGTTTGTGAACAGCTCGTTTGGGGCGAGCTGTGTAAGTGGGTACACCTGCCTTTTTTTTAACCAATGGGTTAACTTGAGGAATTTTATTCGTACGCGTACATCAAACTGTTCCGTGTGTCAGCAAGTTTTGTTCTTTAGCTAAAAATGAGTTGATATCTTTTTCCGGGTGGGTGACTCGGAGAGCCGATATGGTTGAAAATTGAACAAAAGGGTAAGGGTATTGTACAAAGGTGCGTGACAAAATGGGAAATAAATAATTACACAGGGAAATAAAAACAGATGCTTAAGTATTTTGGAATGGGTCTGGGTGGGTTGCGGGTGGGTGTGGACTTGTTGGGCCAAAGGGCCTGTTTCCACACTGTAAGTAATCTAATGTATTCCACTCGAAAGGAGACAAACTATCGTCGTTTCAGTCAATCATAAGGAAAGCTGTTGCAAAAATAAATAAGGTATATAATAAAGACACCCGGAAGTTAAATGTGCATGTCCCCACATTTATGATTCACTCTCGAGTCTTTGGGTTTCTGAGTGTCCCTCTGGCCAATTGTGTGGTTTGCGGAGTCACCCTCTGGTGCTGGTTAACCCTGTGGCTATTAGGTATTTTTAGATTTGTCAAAATTATCTTGAGATGCGATTTAACTCCGTCATGCTCCATGGGGCTGCCCCTTAGTACGTTCCCGAAGCAACGCCTGTGGCCTAGTGTTTCTGCGGGAGATATACCCTTGAAAGCACTGGCGGAGTGTCCTGAGGCGGGAATTGGAGCGGGCGGGCCTGGTTTGTGCGCTGCTTAGGCGAGCATTCAGGCGGACATTGGCCCTCGGTATGAATGGAGTGATTAATGCAAACCTGAGGTTTTAACTCCATTGGTCTAACGTACTGTCGCCAGGAATCTCGCAAGAAGACACTTAGATAACGGAGCATTTGTGGGCAGGGAACCGTGCATCCTCAGTCTTCACTTTCCTTCAGCGGTGGCAATTAACCCACGACTGCACTTGAAAGCAACTTTAATTGCAATGAAATTTGGCAAAGACTTGATGTTGTTACCGCCTAACGTCCAGAATCACCAGGCCAGTTCGCGTAAAAAGTTGACAGTGGGATGACCGGATCCCTGGCTCGGTGTTTAGAAAGCGTGCCCCTGACTGAGGTGCCATTAGCCCTGTGGGGCTCGGTGCTGGGAAAATGTGTATCAGTCTGCAGGGATTGGCAGTGCTAATGCAGAGTACAGGCCGGGAGCTCATGGCTGAATAATAACACGCTCAAAGAATTAAATCATTGTAATGATGTCAAATGTAAAGATGCCTCTGTTAGTGAAAATGTTAATACATTTACAAGATCCATACTTTATTCCCAGCAATTAAATACTAAACAAACGTATGTGCACTCAAGTATTGTAGCATGTTTCGAAATCAGTTTATAATTGTTATTCGAAATATAAATTAATAATTGCAGTTTTATCTTTTGGGTAATTGTATGACTTTAGTATGACCGTGAGAGTATTGCTTTATTGTTGGTTATCTGTTTCTATACAGTAATACAGTCTTGGTTTATTTTTCTCATTCTAATTTCTCCACTTCTCCATCACACTTACCTAATGCTTGCTTACGTTCCACTAATACTCCTCCATATGCAGTGTTTATTTTTTTTCATCAGGCATTTTGATTTGCTCCTGTTTCTGAATTATTCGTTTTTGTAAAAGGAGACTGCAAGGTGAATAAATTAGGAAGCTTTTTTTCCCCTTAAAAACAAAGCTCTGTATGTCTCGTGAGTCAACAGTGCTGCTTATAAATCGCTCAATACATCAAAGACATTGTATTTTTAACCGATTGTTACCCAAGGCAAAGGCCAGAGAAAGGTCAAACTGACGCCTGGCACCTCCTCAAGTTTGGAATGTCACTGTTCCACCTCAACACTCTTCCCCTCAACTTGACACTCCTCCAAGCCTGACCAGATCGGTTCTCCAGTTCTCCTATTACCCCGGCATCTTAACATTTGGGACGGGGCTCTGCAGTCAAGGTGAGAATAATAACCCACCCAGAGGCCATTGAACAGCCTTTATTTACAACCCTCGCTGAAGAGGTGTCTGCAAAACAACCAGTCGTCAAAAACAACGCGGTTTATTGCTGGGGAATGAGAACGAGTGACCCGTTTTTAACCGCACCAATTTGATCGTGGCAATTAACTTTTCAAATTAAAGGGGAGAAAATCTCACAACGACGTATGTTTCAGACCAACATAATCAGAAACAGTGCATTTAAATATCCTGAAGAAAATCTCGCCTGTTTCAATCCGTCTCTTGTAGAAGGACAGCCAGTCCCTCTTAAAATTAACTTCAGATGAATAATGTATCTGGTTATTTTGTTTAAATCTGCGTTGTCTTTAGCAACATGTGAAGTTAGATACTGTTGTGAGGCTATAATACTTAAATTCCACTTTACCATCGCATCTCCTAGACTGTGCTAACCCTGGGAAATAGGCTGTAATGGCAGAATTCATTTTATTACAGTGAAAAAAAAGCTAGATAGATGCGCTATTTTAGGAGGTTGCAGATTAGATTTCAAGAGGGTTTAATACAGTCTTTCAGGACAACCACTACAAATGTCATGCCTATTTCTATGCAACCATTCAGGTGTGCAGTAAATTCAAATTATCCCTACAGTTCCTATTTTACGCATATGAAATATGAGAGCGAAGCTGTAACAGTTCCAGAAGCATTTGTATGCCTGTAACATTTGGAACACAAATGACAACAGAAACATAAAATTATGCCGGCGCCTAAAGTTGCCTCGCGAAGCAAGCTTTCCGACAACAGCTCAGTTGAAAGAAGGACCCCGTGTGTATATAAGTTGTTCGGGGATTTCACTAATCAAATTATACAGCAGAACTTGTTTTGAACAGCGTTATCTGTTCTGCTCACATGGATTTAAGGTGCCCAGTCAGTGTCGTCGCCATTTTAATACATTGGTATGCTGGAGTAATTAATGCATTACTGGGGACAATCTTCTACAAACTAATTTATTTGTGTTAATATTTATTAATTGATCGCAACAGTCTGATATCCATCCATCCCCTGCGATAGTGACTTTGTGTTAACAGCTGATAGGCAGACTACCTCTCGATTGCAGGTGCTTAGATAAACACTGTGTTGGACTGAAGCCCCCAAGTGTCGTCCTGATTTTATGGATGCAGTTCCATATATTTTTGTTTTGTAAGAAAAGGCCGTGGTCCTGATTTGTAATTCACACAACAAGGAGCACGCTTAATAATATAATTAATCCATGCAGAAACCGAAAACCGGGGGATATTAGAAATATCTTTGTTCTCTACTCTTCTGTCAAGATGCTCATTCTTACCCAGTGCTTTTCCCTCCCTTAGTAAACCAGAATTTTTTTTTGCCCTAGGACCAGCACTTTCAAATTCAGTCAGAAAGCCCATCATCAGTCACTGATTCCGTACAGGAGGAGAGAGTAATTTCCAACTTAAATCCCTCAGAGCCTCCCATCCGTTCTAAATCCCACATCACCACTCCTTCCACACAGTCCTGACACGCAGCAAGCCAAAGCAGCCGGGTTTTGCTTATGCATTAGCAATTTATTTTGTCTCCCTGACACGTCGCTAACATAAAACCGTAAAATATAAATAAAATATCTCTCCCCCAGCACCAGTTCCTAGCGAGAGAGAGAGAGAAAGAAAATCTGTATCTCCCCGCTGATCCAGAGAAATAAAAAAAAAGCCATGGCTTCGATAGTGGCTGTTTTCCCATGCTAGAGTTGCGTTTGCACACACACACACAAACACACATTCAGACAATGAAGATGGATGAGCTGGGATTGGGATCAGACTCTGGGGGGGACGCCGTTCTCCTCTCCAATATACTCTCTTCCCACCCACCCCCCCCCCCCCCCACCTCTCTCTCTCTCTCGTGCATTCTCTTCACTCACTCTCTCCGTGTAAAGCCATTGATAAGCGCCAAAGCCATTTGTATTTCTGCGACCGCCGTTATTCCCAAGCCTGCAGTGTAGCGCCGAGCCTGATCGCAATTTATCAGCCGCTCGCATCAGTTTGTAGCATGTGTTCTTGCCTTCCTCGACATTACACTGATAGTATCATCTGCTGCTGCGGAATCACTCTGGGTAACTCAATATTGGGCGGACAATTTGCCACTTCACCCGCATGTTTTCTGAAAACCCGAATTTTTAGTCTTTCAATTAGGTCTGTTGGCAGAGATGATTAATTAGAGCATTTGCTAAACGTTGGGGCCAGCAGCACAAGGTTCCTGGAGGTGATATGAAGCTGATGGATATCACGACTGATAGCAAAGTTTTGTTTTATATCAGTAAAAGTTTGGTGCTGGATGCGAAAGTAATAAAGGGAGTCAATTTTTTTTTAAAATGACATTGCTGCGTCTTTAGCTGATCGGGGTTTTAGAATGAAAATAGCAGCTGTCCCAATGACTTGACTACAAGGAGATCTATAGGCTCCATCGAATTTCTAAGCCAGGCTGTCAGTGAGTTTTGTAATCGGAAGGCAAACGTTGTGCTGTTTTGGTCAATATCTCGACCCGACTGGCAGATGTTTGGAGGACTAACACTCGTGTCCTGAGAGGAGCCCAATTGCACAGCTCTGCTGAATCAATGGAGCTCGGAGAAAGTTCAAATCCTGACAAGTCCCAACTCTGAAGAGCACGCGAAACAAAACAATGGGCGGGGACACGGAATTCAGATAATGCTGCTTCCACCGTGGGTCATGCTATATTTAAATGATATTGAAAGTGCAATTGAGTAAGAAACCGCAATTCTTTATTAACCTATTCTAATATTCGAAATTACAAACACGCCCACAGTAGTACTGCTCATCACAGCCTGACGCCTGTGTGAAGGTTAAATATCCTCAGAAATAGTTAACTCAAGATTCTTTGCAAATCTGAAACGGCACTATATGCGCGGCTTGTTTACATCTGTACTACCCGGCCCCATTATTCGCCATTTGACTTGGTCTAGTTAAAGTGTACTGTCGGCCAGCTCCCGCCTCAACCCATACTCCTTACCCAGCCCAGCCCTAACGATATGCAATTTGCCCCGATTGTTGTTTGTTTTAGGAACCATGCACTGAGCTTCTGTAAATTCACTGTTGGCGGGTAACGTAAGCAAGATTATAGTGTTTCGAATTAGTCAGGGACGTCCTACTGTCATTTCTGATTTCAATATTTGATATTTAGAATTTCTCTAGTTTGAGAAGAGTTGATTGATTCGTTCGTTCATTTTCTGCATTCACCTGGAAGGGCTATAATTCTATTTAAATCTATAATTTGATCGACCTTCGCAAACTATATTGCAATTTTGCGCGCAGGATCATTAATAATGCAGTGTTGTTCTGTGCTGTTTGAATTGCTCAGGTGACAGTCAAACGTGAGATTGTCAGGAGTGGTGGGACACAGTTCGACTTTATATGTTCCTAGGAACATCTATGATTGACGTATCATTGGCGGTGACGACCAACAGTTGACTTCTTAATCAAACAAAAAGATGTTTCCAAAATGTTGACAGGTCTATAAGTGGAAAGAAATAAGGCAAATGTTCATATAAATTTGGCTGAACTTTGCTTCGAAAGTGACTAAATTCCTATTCACAACTCGCCCGAAGCTGCTCAGACCTGATTTTATGCAGAAGACTATGCAATAATGTACTCTGATAATTATATTATCAACTGGCTATTACGGTTACAAACAGGTTTAGTTAACTAGAGAGGAATATTAAACCAGGTTTCTGAGGACCAAATCCATATTCACTTTCTGATCCTCTCTAAATGTATAAGTCATACTTCCACAATGCTTTCTCTTGTCAATAGTTTGACTGAACATTGGTTTGTTATTTTTTCAGTGTTTTTGTGTAATCCATTAATGGTACACATTTGTGCGCCTTTCTCTCGTCTCCCTGATTTAGACTAATCGCGCTTATTGAAGTCAAGGCACAGAAGAAAGTGCAAAATAGAGTCATAGAACATGGTGGTCAAATGCCTCGGAGTAAAAACGTTGTCCTGTGCTATTTTACTCCAATTATAAGAATCTGACTCGTGTCTTATGTGTTTTGCAACACCTGCGCTAATATTACCTATGTTTCTGACTGCTGCAGCAAATCATATTTATTTACTCAGATAGAGTGATTAAGGTATAATTGCAATCATATCGAAGTATGAAATAGGCACAGAATGCAAGGTTATTCGGCCCTTCGAATCTGTGCAAGATCAAGTTCGGAAACTGCATGTTCTCTTAACATTGAAGCGTTGCAGTTCACACATATATATATATATATATGAAACTTTAATTATGGTCCATTAATGCGGTAAATGTACACTTTTGGAGTTTAACTCATATCATGGACACAACGTTCCTGTACTATTGGGGATTATGTTCACTGAAGGTTTGGGTCGACAGATCTGGAGAGAAATGTTTTGGAGCGCATTCTGTGTCTTTTAGATGTCTCTTGTCTGGTCTGCCGAACTTTACAGCAGCGCGAAATGGATCAACTCGTGGTCCATTTGATGCAAAGCTGGTGTTAGACTATTCAAGTTCCAGGGAGTTCTTTCACAGTTGTTGTAATCCAGTTGCACTTGGCCGATCACAGTCCCTTAGCTAGCGCGATATATTTCTCGGTTTATCACAAGTGTCACCCACATCTTCCTACAAGAGAGACTACGGATTTTGATGAGTGAAGTAACCAGTCTGATCGGATAAAGTCACATGTGCAACGGTGTTGGGGTGGGGCGGACGGGAAATGAGACCAAGGTTAAAAGGCAGGAACAATAACGACCTGTCTGCAGACCTGAACTTGACAAATTTCCCTGCGACTTAATTGCAACACTTTCAACATGTTCAGAGTTGTAGTGCCACGGCCACTGGGCCTTTGATTAACCAATAGTGAAATGCCACTCTCCCGTCCACCAGTTTTACCTTGAATCATTTGGTAAGCCAACTTCCCGTTTGTTCCGACAATCCAGCTATTGGAAACCCCAAGTCGAAACAAGATCACGCGAAACCTCTTGGTTGGTGGAGTTTAAATGTATGTAGAATTGTCAAGTTTTGTTTCAACAATGACCCTGGAAGCAGATGGTATAAATCAACTTTTGAAATAGAGCGCAATTATCCCTCGCCTACTTTAAAGCCCTCATGTGGTAACGGCTGGCAGCAGGAGGTTAGAAACTGTTGCATTTTTATGAAATGTTGATAATTATTAAGTTTGAATTCAACAATAGTCTGTGAAATCTTGATTTGTACTGCCCCTTTTGTAGTAATTCTATGAAAATATGATCATAAAATACCAACTGCAACTTGGCCTATTCTCACATTAATTCTGCATTGCCTGTGTTCTGCATAGATCATTACAGAGGAGCTAATTTACAAATTGATAGCATCGAGCTCAAAATTGTGTTTTTTATTTCTGTCTGGTCGCTATTAAATCACCTTTCTTACCTAACTGTCGCAAATTGTTCAAACTTACTCGGGTCTATGAAGTGATATTCCATGTATGTCGAATCTTACAAAAAGAAACGTGTTAATTTGAATGATATCTCTAATAATGGATGAAAATAGATTAACGATGGTCCAATTCTCTTTCTCCAACAACTGGACGTCGTTGGGTATTATTGGACTGGTCTTATGCCATGGTCGTTATGTCGCTATATAATGTGTACGTTCACAGAGATACATGTAAGCACATAAAAGTGCTGAACAGTCACGTATATGTTTTAACATTATATTGTATATAAAAGTGAATGCACAGTCCAGGACATGGCTTAGTAAGCGATAAGTTAGTTGTAATATAAAGGGAGGACATAATTAAAATGTTGTAGACGGAGACTGGCGGCACCTATTTGTGGGGACAGGATCGAGAAACCCCTGTCTGTTGAGCTGCGAAGGGCTGAGTTTGTGAATTGCGTTTGGACCTATTAACATTCATACACGTTGACTGGGTGCTCACTTTCAATCGATATCTTCCTCCTCTCCGCGTTGACAGCCACTGGCTGTGACTCTGGCTGCTTGTTCTTGTTGCCAAGAAGGTAAGGAGATACTAGACCTATTCTTACCGCCAGCCTGTGAGCATTCTGCTGATAATCCTCTCCTCTGAATCATCGCCATTTCTGAAGTGCCTGTAAAATCGCTCCCTCAATGATTGTTGCCCTATGGATATTTTAGGGGAGGGGATGGGTTGGAAGTGAAAGGGTTAAGACTGGATTCACGCGCCCTGGTTGTAGGTTTAAGTGTCAAGAATGATTATTTGTGTCAACATTTCAACGCTCCACCTCTCGACAGTGGATCGCCGTGATGTTTCTTATAACATCATTTTAAAATACGTAATGAGACGTGCCCGAGTAAGAACACATTCTGCAGTAAAATGGGACAGATTACTTTGCCTTTATACATATTCTATCATGCAAACTGCCTGAGCTCAAGTCGGCCCAACAACCATTTTGCAACGTGTCTGACAATCACTTTACACAATCCACTTTGCGAACCGAAAGTGGATACTTAACATCGGGAAGTTCGTTTACAATGCGGGGTCACTAAGTGAACACCATTTGCAGTGCGGTTATGCTCAGTTGATTACATTTCACTCCAGTAATTTGAAGGAAGAGTGAAGGGAGGTTGCCTGTCTGCGATCGCCGCTCCTGGCCACACTGATGGTGGGTACTTCATGTACAACCGGTGACCAATGGCGCTCACGGTAATTCCCCTCCTCCCCACTTTATCCTTCTCCCCAAGCAAAATAATCTCAATAGCCCTTATCACAGTTTTGTAAACACCTTGTTTCCATAAATTTCAGCGGTTTGCATCCAATCACGTGACTTAAATGGCCTTCTTTCAAGTCAGTTTCACTTTTGTGTAGGCGGCATGGGGTTACAGGATGTGGAGCTTCCACTGTGATCAGTTACTTAACACAAACCGAAGGTGAATTGGGGGGGGGGGGGGCTTGGCAATTTTAGGTTAGCTCCTTAAAGATCACAGGCGAGTTGCTAACTCCACGATGCTGCGGGCTGTCTGAGCTGATTATTTTTTTCACCCAACTGCAAACTCTTTTGATATCGGAAAGAAGCCTGCGCTCCAATAATGTAACCAGATGCTTTGCAGCTGAATAAAATAGTGGAGTAGAGATAGACACGGTGGCCGCAAAGATGTTGCTCATCCCTTATCTCTATTCATTCCTGACCAACACATGTCATCTCCGAGAGAGTCAAAGGAAAAGGGTCCCCAGACAGAAGACTGCAGCTGTCACTGTGCAGTCTGGAGGGCCACGTCCATACTAGCCGCGTTTCTCCCTGCTGCCTGAGAGGAACCCCATGTGCAGAAGGGGTTTATTGATTCTTTTCACTAACGTTTTCACAGGGATTGTGCGTGGGATATAAAGCGAGAAGTGTCTGTTTTAGGGAATCATGGACGGGGCAAAGGAAGCAACCGCTCAATAAAGACGGCGCCAATCTTGCAGAGATAAAAGTTGGTGCCCACTACATGTCGCCCATCCATTGGGAACGGAATCAGTTTGCCTTACCCCACAATTACGAGAAATTTTCACCCGGGCGGCATCGAGGCTGCAGGGAATAAGGGCGATTTATTTGCACTTTCTTGTGGCTATTTGTCAGAAACAGTACAACTCCTTAGTTCACTGGTTGCAAAACAAAAATGATTTTAGGGGCATGATATATTTCAGGCAAATAGTAAAAACAAACGTGGTTGTACGAAAATAAAATGCTCCGTTTACTACTTGTAGCGAGACCGTAAACTTGTAGGTGTTGAATTTATTGATGATGTCAGTACACATAATAATGCAGCAATCCCCCCATCCCCACCTCACTCCCCATGTCATATTTTCTCCAAAAAGACCGAATAAGAGGCGGTTGTGGCCAGGTTCAACATGGAGAATAGATCAAATTGTAACGCACTGGGGTTTGATGCCAATGAGAAGCTAAAACCGACCGGAAGTAGTAGACCACTTTGTTAAAGTAGGGAACATGACAAGTTTTGTCCAGAGCCAATTAAAAGTTCAAAGTTTCTCTAGCGATCGAGTTGATCCCGTAACCGAGGTGTCAAGATACTCAGAAGACGAGTTAACATATTTCGTACAGTTGCCAAATGAATGTTCATTAACAATGTCTGTGTTCTCTAAGCATTCTGAGTCTGTCGTTCAGGCTATCAAGGGCCATTCGAATAAAGCTGAAAGTGCTGTCTTCCCCGCAGTCTTAAGATCCTGTCTGCGGAAGTCCGTTGTTATTGACTCTTCGGTCATCCTTTGCCTGCTCCTCTGCCTACACCCCTCGAGAAGTAAAGTGAAGGGATCTCCCCATTCTTCAACTACTATAGGTGCTGCAAGAACAGTGCTGCAGACTTTTTTTTTGTTTTGGAAAGTAACGCCAAGCGTCTGAACGGAATGCAAATATTCAACTTTCACGGCGCCCATGGGTTTGGCAGCTGAGATCTATCAACTGCTGAACAGGCTGACTGGAGGCTGAGCCTTTCATGTTGTGCTTCCATCCGCGCTGATGGAATACACGCAGCAAAATAAAAATCAAAAACTTTCATTCCAGCACTAAATATGCAAACATGTTTAAACACTATTTGGCGTCCAGCTCAAGATTAAGCGGGGAAAGAAAACGCCCATTAAACGTCGCAAGTAAGCCTTTCTCTTTGAGTAGACAATTCATCAACAAGTGCAGAGGTGATAAAATGACTTGTTAGGTCTTTCTTATCGTCTGTCACGTTTTGAACGGATACCACTTCAAAGGTTAAGACGTATTTGCAGACAGGGAAAGAAGGGCTCATGCATATGCGAGTTATTTATTGACACACCCCACTGTTGTGCTTGCATTTAACGTCACACACGCCTCCTTTTCCATTTTCACCTGATGATGGGCAAATCTCCATCTCCATGTACTCACCCTTAAATAATATGCTTATTTCACGTTGATTAGTCTGATTAAGGCATCGCTTAACCATCATCAATATGGCTTGTTACTTAATAAAAACAATGCAATTCTGCAATAATCTGTCAAATGACAGAATCATGACACTCCCTATCCCAATTAAAAACTCACTTGAGACAAGGTGCAATCTCTCATTTTTCTTTTCGTTGCTTGCCTCAAAAATCTGCCAAAGAGAAACCAGTGTCTCCCCCCCCCCCCCCACACACACAAAGTCCAAAAGGGCAAAGAGGGCCTGAAACATACATTTTCTTTTTGCGGTTTGTTTTGGTAGTTTGTTTTGCTCTTTCTCTCTCTCTCTCTCTCTCAGGCAGACGCTTTCCCCGCGAGACAAGTGCAAGGTTCAAATTGCAACTGGAAAATGGAACAAAGCAGAGAAAGGAAACGGGGAGAAGGGATGCGACGGTGGAAAGTAACATTGAAAAAGAAAATAAAGAGGTAACAACAAGGCGAACTATACCTAAGGCTCAGAAACGGCCGCGGCTTCCGTTATTTCTCGTAAAGGCGAGATGTTGCGAGTCGCAGGAAGGCAGGAAAAAAAGGCTACACTCTCTCATACAAAAAAACTGTCATAAATTAGCAGTTGCCATGGTAGCCGGGTGGCTGATTGGACGGGGGCGCTGGTGACGCGGCGGGACGTGTGACGGCGATGTGAATAAGGTGTGCGCCGGCTCCAGGAAACATGCAGTCGAGTGAGGGCGTGCGGCGAGCAGAGCAGCAGCAGCTGGTGATTGGCATGTTTATCCACACAACTCCTCTAGCTGTACAGTAAACACGACTGGGGATATTTCTCTTCCAAGACCAGGAAAGTTGAACCATGAAATCAAAATCAATGCTTGCCGCAGGCCTGTCACCCATATGTTATTTCTGGAGTATTTAATATCTATAGATATTACTATTTTGCTAATGGTACATACATACTGCAGTATTATTATAAGAAAACCAAGCAAATAACTTATGAGGCAAAGTTAAACGTTGGCATCTTTGTGCATCATGTTGAAGTAAACAATTTAATACTCCAGAGTGACAGCACTGTTGCTTATAGGTTAGAATAGTGTGTGTGTTTTTTTTATTTTTATTTTGTAGTCATTTCTTTAAGAGGGCGACTGTTGCTCTAGGAGCTCACCTGCGTCGGTTTGCTTTCACTCACATCAGCTACCTCAAAAGAACAAAAACAAAACGCTGGCCACATCATCGATTGGAACCGTCGCCCTTTAATAAGAGCCATTTTAAGGATCAGCCTGGTGGACGTTCGAGGACCTCATTATTACCAGCCAAATATCTAACCGTCAGCTATCTCATTTTCTGGGAACAATCCAAAGACAATGGTGCACTGTGCGGGGTGCGAGAGGCCTATTCTTGATAGGTTTCTATTAAACGTCCTGGACAGAGCTTGGCATGTGAAATGTGTACAGTGCTGCGAATGTAAATGCAATTTAACAGAGAAATGTTTTTCACGAGAAGGAAAGCTCTACTGCAAAAACGACTTCTTTCGGTGAGTGCAATTGTTTTTAAGCCATCGTCAGAATGATGGTGCTCTCTTCTATTCGTACTGTGTAAACTACAAATTACTGTCTTCATTCAGTATGATTGGTTTATTATTTAGTGAGTATACCACATGATTTGTTGCTAATTTAAAAACAGAACCTTTGAGTAATTTTCAGTTTTACGAAGACTCAACCAGAATAAATTGTGGACTGCTAAAAAAATCCTCAGTCCCCCAAATAACTTTATTACTTCGCGATTCGATAAAACAACTGAATTGCATGAGCGTAAAACGTAAAATTCATCCACTTTCGTTCAGTCCTGTCAAGCAACTTTGCTGGTGTGAAATACGGAAAGTGTGTATTCAGCAGGAGATTGTACGGTTTTCTTGCTGAGGCAAATTACAGCCGAGATCAATAACCACGAGTCCTAGAGGAAATCCATTGGCTCTGTCTACCTACTTGTTGTTTTTATTTTATTGTAACGATGTGATAAGTGGTTTTGAATAACAAAGTGTTTACAGAGGAAACCCAGACAAAGGGCGTATGGGCAAACCTTCGTCAGCAATCAACTAAACGAACTGTACAAATACCTGCTCAAATACATTTCTCCCCGCTACGAACAAAAGCCATTGCCAAATGTACAGTCCGTGACACTTAAGAAATAAATTGCATGTTCTAGGACAGCAATGTTCCTGTTGCTTCTTAAGCAACTTATTCTTAGCTAACTTTTCATTGTTCACAACTTTAATTCGCAAATAACATACCGCTCTTCTTTAGGCAAAAAGCCTGACCTGTTTTGCCGTCTCTACAAAAAGGTTTTAACATGTTAGATTTATAACAACTCTTCCCTCAAGATGTAATAGTTGGTTTCAAGTTACAGATGTAAATGTGATCCTTTGCCTATTGCTTATAAACCGGAACCATTGATTGAATTCGCCACCTCCTCAGTTATTATTAATGAATGGTTTAATGTCAAGTTTGGAGACCTTTCTAATCAGGCTCTCCTGAAATCTCCTACCCCCTCCGGGATCATACGCCGTCATCACTTCAATCTGCCGTCACCTGTAAATGACGTAACGTTTATTAATCCAATGATTTTTACATCCAACTTGGACATGAGATTCTTTTTAAAGTGCAGTTTTTGATATAATGTAACTTTGCTTCATAGCGCGTCAATATTTACCAAAATGTTTATCAGTGAATTGTCACTTTTGCAGTATTTCAAACCCTTTTTTTGATTACATAGGTTGATTTTTTTTCCTTAAAAAGAATTACAGGGAAACTTCAGGAAAGTATTTGGTGCTTACCTTTCGTTACATTTCGTTAAGCCTCACGTCCGTCAAGAAATACAAACGTTTCGAAATGTCTTAATATTGAAAATTTCCATCAAACCTTGTAAATGTTGAAATAGTATGAAATAGGATGCTCGTACGGCGACTCTTCCAAGTGGCCTAAACCGCTTTTATCTTCTGATAACACTTTGTCACTATAACTGCAACCAGCTTTTACTTTCACCGATAATTAACCCTTGTTTATTTCAGGAGCATTCCCCCCCCCCCCCCCCCCGTTGCTGTCCCCCATGCTCTGAATTGAAAAGGGACCAAAACATTAAGTGTCAATCCAGTCGATGCAAACAATAATTTCGGTCCGTGGCTGTATGAGGGGCAGAAGGGGCTTAGTCTAGTTGAATATAAAACATTCCCTAAAACATCCGGACACAGATTTTCCATGAATACTGCCTTCCAATGATTTATTTGAGTTAAAAAAAAATGAACAGCTCAATGAACAATCTAATCATAGCAGGTGTATCAGCTCCTATCTTGTGTTGATTTCTGTAGCCTGATAACTGTACACCTACAGGCTGCCTTTATTTTCCGTTTGTGTGTTGGTGGTCACACCCGGACAGTGTAAGTGAACCATCAATATCCCCCAGCCCAAGGTAGGAATGTAATTTAGTCGTTGCGCTTTGCGGTTCTAACCGGCCGGGATTAAGTAGTTAAACTGAATTAAAGTGCAATTTTCTTTGACAACTTCTTTTCTCCTTGTCTGGTGCATGTCAGTCGTTTTGGTACCAAGTGTGCCGGCTGCTATCAGGGTATCTCCCCGAGCGATCTGGTGAGGAGAGCGAGGAGCAAAGTCTTTCACCTGAACTGTTTTACTTGTATGATATGCAACAAGCAACTGTCCACCGGAGAAGAGCTCTACATCATAGACGAAAACAAATTTGTTTGCAAAGACGATTTTCTAAACAGCAATAATTCGAGAGAAAACGGCGCGCTCTCAGGTAAAATCAAGTCCGCACGTGTGCGCTGAAGTCTAAGTGAGAGTAGTCCAGTAACCGTTTAGCTTTACCTTAACGTTATAGAATCGGGGATTAACTCGAATCTCGTGTTTTACAAAGTGAAATACCGTCACCACAAAACAGTGCCCATGCCCAGTCTAAAATGGAGAGGACCGGAAAGTGTTCTGAATTGGACGGATTCGATTGCAAAATTCAGGATGACAGCACTCCCATTTCGAGTCCGCCCCAATTTAACACACATTGGCTCTTAATCTCTTTAAATTCCTCATAAATCCCATGCTCAGTTTTTGCGTCGCAGGGCGAGCAGCAATCCAAACGGTTATCCTGAAGCTTTTCCATCACACTTACCCCTGTGTATCCATTGTATTATTTGATTTCAGTTTAGGCTCTTTGTCAATTTTATTTTCCGTTTTTATATTTTCATCTCAACGTGATTATAAAATGAAAACAAATCTATTTGCGCGAGGGTGGGTGGAAAGCGGATAACTACTTAGAATGTCCGCTATCGTATCGTTTAAATTCGGTGTTATCGAACGCAAGAATCCCGGGACACGGCAGTCCAGAGGGGCGATCTATCAATTACTGTGCGCGCTGTCTGTAATTATCATCGTTTTCCTGCGTTATTTATGTGATGTGAGCTCATACATCATTCCATTTCATTTTGTGTATTGTACAGTAACGGCATGTAGCGATCAAAGTTTATCACCGGATTCTCAAGATCATTTGCAAGATGACACAAAAGACTCAGAAAGCGCCAATATTTCAGATAAAGAGACTGCCATTAACGAGAACGAGGAACAAAACCTGGGAGCGAAGCGCCGCGGTCCGCGCACGACCATCAAAGCAAAGCAGCTAGAAACTCTCAAAGCGGCTTTTGCAGCAACCCCCAAACCGACCAGGCACATCCGAGAGCAGCTCGCTCAGGAGACCGGACTCAATATGAGGGTTATACAGGTAAGAGAGTCCTTTGAAGTGTTCATAGAAAGCACACATTGCGATTTAGGCAAAATACAAAACATGGAGGGAAACGCTGAATCGTGAATAAACAGCGACAAATTATTCAGGGAATCAAAATGTTAGATAATCGGGATGTTTAGCAAGAACAGGTAACCCGGGGAAAGAGACTAAACATGAGTGTTCAGGTAAAAATGGTGAAGCAACAAAGCGTGCAGGTAACGTATACCATTAACTCAGGATAAATCCGCTATATTATGCACACTCAAAAAGAAATGATTTTAGAGGCTGCCAAATCTCAGTGGGTTAAAGTTTTTGAGCCGGGAGAAACTGTCAAAATTCTCGACCAAGAAACGAAGCTCGACATGGGAAGGCGGGTAAGCAATCTGCTTCAATCAGGTCAAGTGCGCGGGTACAGGACCCAGGAAACTGAGGGAGCCCAGAAAAGGCTGCACCCGTGAGGTCTACGCACATGTAACACAGAAACAAAAAGCTGGATAAGTGTGGCATCAGGGCGGCAGGAAGCACGGGCAAAGGAAATCAAAACAAGTGTGCAAAGGAACAGGAAATCTGGTGAATCCCAATGACTGTAGCTGAGAAGGGTTAAATTATAACTGCTCAGGGAGCCAACCCAAGAGAGATGTAAACGGCTCAGCGGTGAACTGAAATGCTTGAGTTAAATGGGAGGGCAGGCGATAAAACCGACTGCAAGAGCGGGAGGACTGAGCTCCAGAATTAAATTGCCATTTGCGTGTGTATGTGAATATGTGAGTCTCTCTCTCACTCACATATTCACATACACACACAAAATCTTCGATTAATTAATAACCGGTTTTGAAGCAACCTTCGTAGAAACGGGGATTCTGGTGTGATGGGGCTAGTATTCACACCGTGGAATAAATGAGGGCCCATATCCTGAAGTGGGTGACGAACAGGGCAAAGCCATCATTTCAGTTGACCCAAGATAAATATAGCACACACCAGCCCAGGTCACCGGTACCAATTACATAATATTGCGGGACATCTGAACTGAGCTTGCCAAATCCTTCCCTGTTTACAAAATAAAATGTACTCTTGAAAATACTCCCCCCCCCCCCCGCCGCAACTTGACACAGCTCTGCGCTGATTTATAACCACCACTTTACTCCATTCAATACAACTTTATTAATAGCACGTCTGACTTTTTCTCAACAACAAACTGTAGAATTCAACTGTTATTTAATGACTCCATTATCTCGTTGACGGGCATTGTACTGGCAAACTGGACAAAAAAGCTTACTTCATTTTCATTTGAGTCATTTTGGTGAAGATGGTAAATTCTCCATCCCCGCCCCCACCACAAAAAAATGTCAGTTGAAGCATTATTCCAACACACTTTTCATGCCTTTGAACGCATGAACAGAAAGAAGTCGAGTTTTATTTCAACTGGCAAATGCATTTTAAAATATTGGAATTACATGGGCTGCATATTAGCGTAAAAGTCTGGAATCAAAGGTAAATGTTGAAATGTTCTTCGTGATTGTTGTAGATTTGGCCTGTCTCTGGACAAGTCTTCTGATTTCCTGAAATAGAAAAAAAATCAAACTAATATTTGTAAGATATAAATATTGGTATGTTGCAGTCTGGCGTTAAAAGAAACATTTTAGGGTGTTGCAGGTTTACCTTAGTTCTGAATTATAGGGCTGGAAGTGCATTGTTTGTATTGCAAGTGTGATTTCATATTAATATTGGATTGTAGAAATTAAAGGGAAAAAAGGAATCTCGTGGCTGTTTTGTGCCCCAGGTCTGGTTCCAGAACAGGAGGTCTAAGGAGAGGCGGATGAAGCAGCTGAGTGCTTTAGGGGCTCGTAGACACGCGTTTTTCCGCAGCCCCAGACGGATGAGACCCTTGGGAGATCGCCTCGACGGGGCTGACATGATGGGAAACGGCCCTTTCAATTACTACGGGGGTAAGTCCCAATTCATTTCTATTAAACACTCCCCAGGATGTGCTTAAAAACTGATTACTTATTTAATGAGAAGGACGCTGCAAATTCAGTTTTACAGTCATGTATTGATGGACAATTGAAATACTGCATGAAGTTAGCCATTTATTGATTTTTTATTGACTTGTTCAATCACTGATTGCAGGAAGAGTCTGTTCGTGCTATTTTAAGCCTGAAGTATCTATTTTCTCGCAACGATTTACTTGTCAATGCCAGATCAGTTTCATATGCGGAATCAGCCAAGCAATATTTCCCGCATTCAAGAACAGTCAGAAAATCAGGAAACCCCAATAAATAGCATCTAAACTAGATTGCCCACCAAAAATAATTGACAGAATTTTTTTTTAAAAATTGAAATAATAGAAAAATCTCTCAGTATAAAATAAAACTCCGAAAATGGCATACTGATCCATTGTCAAGGGTTATGTTTACTCCTGATATCCGCACTGGGTATTTAAACAGATAACAGTAGCCTAATTGTTTAAAGTTTTTTTCTACAATTCAAGCTAACCTGACATTGATTACAAGACAAAAATCCCGATCTGGAGTCTAACAGAATGCAAGTTAAATCAGCTAGCATGCCTAAATAAAGAACGTCACAAAGTTAAAAATCGTTGTTTAACTTTAGGGTAAGCTTTGCTGAATTATATTGCTGAATTATATTCAACGTTTACTTGGTTTAACTTCCTATCATAAACATCTCACTTTCTGTGTTGTCTGGGTTGTGCAATGTGAATAAAGCATGTGTACAAGTTATTAAAACCTGTTTATACGACTGCAAACGTTATAATTACAATTTAGAATGGTATGCAATTAGAGTAGGACTTGGTATTGTTTAGTAGGTTTCTGGCTAAATTTTGTGAAGCAAATTATATAATTGACTGGATCTTAAAAGTGTAATGAATTTATTGTAGCGTATTATACATTGTATTTGGATACAATCAATACCGAGATATTGAGAAAGCACATTTGATACAATTTCGCTAAATAGTGATCTGCAATAACAATTGTGAACTTTTCTAAGACAAAGTTTCCATGTTTGTTTCATGATGGGCTGGTGGGGCTTCTAATGGATGGTAAACAACAGACACTGTTTCTATGATGACGAGAACACAGGGGAACAATAAACAAACAGGAGGGAAGGGGGTTAAGTAATATGGCGTCAATGTAAGTGGGAGGCTCTTAACAAAGCCCGAGCGCGAATCTTAAATTTCATCAACCCTTTACTGCTAGAACCACTTCCCTTCACCAATCCACTTTTGAATTTCAGTCATTGCTTTGCACTTTTTCCCATTTGTCCCGAAAGAAAGGTGTGCTATAGATGGGAAAGAAAATGACCACATTGATGCTGTTACTTTTTAAATATGAATCATAACTATTGTAAGTTTTTTTTCAACTTTCAAATGAGTTGTGCTGGCAGTTCATTGCTGCTACCGCGTCAGCCAAGTACTTTTGAAAGAGAATATTTGGAATAATGTTTTACACGCAGCTTTAAGCGGGTCAGCTGCTCGGATTTCCCCTTCTTCGACCTTGTATTGAAACGGGGCACGGTTAAAATGAGGTCGGATGTGATCGTCTGTTTTGAAGTTTACTATCTAATTATTTGGTGATTTTGAAATGGCAGCATAATTTTCATTCGTATTTAGCGGCCAGTTTAAGTAAGCGAACTCTCAGTTTTATTTACTTGTGTAAATTAGCAAATATTCAGGCTGAATTGAAAAGGAACCAATCATCTGCAGGACACTGCAACAAGCATTTCAATTTAAAAATGCATTTTACAGGGAGAAAACAGACCCTGATACATTTCAGAAAATCATTCAAAATAACCAACTGCCAATTTTTTTTTGGATGCTGTTTTTTTTAAAATGACGATCATTAAAATTTTACGGGGTAGAATATGTTGGTTCCTAACCCATTGTTCTGGATGCTCGGATGTTTGAATAATGCTATTGGGAATATTTTGCATTAATACCTGTGGAGTATTAGACAGCAGTCTAGTTTCAGAATATATTATTGAATTTAGTGACTAGTAAAGTGCAAGCAAGGGACTTTAAACCTCAGCTCCGCGTGTCTCTCAAAATCTTTCCAGCTCCAATGGTTGGACGGCAGGTTGTCATGTGCTGAATGTTTTGCAATGACTAGTTGAGCGGTAGTTTTCTGAGAGCGGTTGCGTTTGTGTAAAATGAGTGAGCATTATTCAAAAAGTGGGACCCTGCTGCGCCAGACCTTCTGTGTGATAGGGATTGATAACACAGAATAGTTTCCCAAGCGTTTGTTTGCAATCACATCTGTTTCATTTTTCATTTAAGAGATGAAATCTTGAGAGGGTGGATAAACAAGACATCAGTCTGATTTATAAATGGGACATGAATTAGAACAAAAAAAAACATTTGATTGCTGTTTGCCTTGCATGGTGCGCGTCACACTGTGCACTCAGAGTAATTCTGATCAACCGACTTTGGGGATGGTAAAATGTAAGGGTCATTAACTAAAAGAGAAAATAATTCACTGTGTTACAAAAAAATGTTCTGATTTTATTGTCCGTTACATAGCTCTGAAAGAATTTAATTTTCAATAGATGAAGCAAATATTTATTCAAATTCCTAGATTTTTGTCAATATTATACACGTCGAAGCAGAGACACGTCGAATCTTAAGGCCTATCTTTAAATCTAAAAGTATTGTTGCCCTTTGCATAGTAACCCTATTTTATTTCAAAATGCTCCCACAACAGCATGTAGGCATCCCAAAGGCCAGAGAAAGTGTAGTTTCTGATCACAATCTGGTATTGAGAGCAGATAAACTCCTGTGAACTTGATGAAGTATAATAATAAATGCAATAATTTGGAAAGGCATATTCATGACTTTATGCTGCCAGGGGAATATATGTAATGGTGTGCCGGTTGAATGACAAATTTCGAGTTTGGTGTTTTAAAAGCTTATTCCATGTTAAGGAGCTAGCTATATTTTAAGCAGCTCCCATCCCCCCGTTTCGCAAAGGAGATCAGGTAAAGTTGCAAAACGTTCAAATTACTGGCCACGTAGTAAATTCCAGCCTGCAAACTCTCCTTACTGTGAGTTTTAAATTATTTTGCAGAATTTTAATGTGTGAGAACGATCGCGATTCTACTTTGATTTCATGTGTCTCGCGTTTTTTTTTCAATAACGCATTACTGATAACTCCAACAAAAGCAATTCAGTCAGATTGCAGCGTTTATTTATCCTACTCGTATTTATATTGGACTTATTGAAACTCCAATGTGTACATACCATTGTCTGAGGCTGCGTGAGGATGGTTTGTATTTATATTTAGTTGTTGTTTTTGTTCCCCTCCTCAGATTATCAGACTGAATATTATGGTCCTGGAGGCAATTATGATTTCTTTCCTCAAGGTCCCCCCTCGTCTCAAGCTCAGACTCCAGTGGATCTGGGTTTTGTGCCCTCTTCTGGGCCTGGGGCGACCCCACTCGGCGGACTCGAGCATCCACTACCCGGCCATCACCCAAGCAACCTGCCGGGTCCAGGCGACAGTCAGAGGTTCACCGACATGATCTCTCACTCTCACGGTGACTCTCCGAGCCCCGAACCGGGTCTAACAGGACCGTCAATGCACTCGATGGCGGCGGATGTGTTCGGGCCGGGTCCCAGTCCGTCCTTCTCCCTCACCAATGGGGGATACACCAGCCACTTGTCACATCCACCTCCGGAAATGAACGAGACTGCCGTTTGGTAACGACTTCCGACTCCGCGAAAATTGTTGATTTAAAGTCAAGGGACAATATTGACAATTCTGTCCCTCTCTCCCTCTGCTCCATCCCAACCCCAAAGACAATGCGTTGCCCGGACAGCAAGAACAAGGCGAGATTTTCAAAGCTCGTTACGTCAGATATCGAAACAATAATCATATTTTTTAAAAAAACTTCAATCAAGGAGAATATTAGAACGAGCTTACACAATGACAGCGTCTTAAGAAGGGCGACGAATGCTGGGATTCCAAAACCCAAAAGGAACAAATTTCAGAATGACCTCGAAAAGATAATAGCGTCTGGGAGCCCTCAAGACTTCAACGCAAACTATTCTACCTACACCAAGCTGAACAACAAATGAAAAGCTCATTAATAAACTGAAAGAGTCTACTGTTTACGTATTATATTTAATTCAGGACGTTAATGTTTTAGAAAACATTTTAGAACCTCTTGATCTGAATTGAAGAAACGGGCATCAAGTAACCAAACTTTTTTTGTTTCCAAAAAATGTACAAAAAGGTTTGTTGGAGTTGTGGTTCACATCTCCACTTTGTACAAAGTGTTTTTTTTTTGCGTATGTTTACAAAAGTGGAAAACAAACTAGAAAGGTGCCAAATAGATAAGTCATAGCACAATTACTGTAGGTGCACTGCACCATCCACTGGAGAAAGTGTTCGGAAAGAGAGTGTTAAAAATATACTTTCAGCTAATTTTTAGCTCTCTCATAGGATTCATTCATATTGTTAATAATGCCCATATAGATTCATACAGGATTTTATTTTTGTGTCTTACAGAAACGAAAGGTCAAATATTTAAACAATTTTACTACATGGTCAAATATGCAGTCGATAGCTGCTACGTTTTGCTTTATACAGTATAGGATTCCTCATGATATCATTTTTGTCATAATAGGCCTAAGCTTCTGTGACCTCCGTTGCATATTAGACCATTCACTGTATAAATGAAAACATGTTGAATAAATTTGTGACTTTTTAATAAAAAAGCGATGTTTTAATGTCTGGAAATGTCCGTGTATTGTTTATGGTGGCAGAATGAATTGGACGTTTCTTGCTTATATTTGTCGTAATTATTTATCCGTTCATTGTAAATTGCTCCAGAAACATGGTCCATTTGAAACTTCCAACATTTTATAAATTAACGCTTCCAAATGATATTTTAACAACTTTAAAACTTTGATTTATTTGCATTAAAATGGTAGCTGTAGTTTTTTAAAAAAAAATAGTTTATTTGTGTTAATGCTTTTTGTTTTTAAAAACGTTAATGAAAAAACATAGAATTTTGATTAGGATATAATACTTGGGTGCTCGATTTTCATTAAAGTTCATACTAATTTAACTTTATCAGAGCTTATTTTTTGAATAATTTAATTGTAATATTAACTGTTGCAATCATAAACTAATCCAAACACATCGAATGTGTACAAAGACGTTTTAGCAACGAATAACAACATTTTAAAAGAGCGTTTTCTTGTTATTAAGGGCAATTAATCATCTAAAACATTGCTTTTAAAGTTAATAATAATTAATTAGATCAATAATTGGCTTAAACCAACTTTAGTGATTTATCAATATGTCATTTCAGATGAATAGTAAAATGACTAACTGTTCCAGTTTAGCGAGAAAAAAAATCTTAGGTATTTGTTTCTGGGAGAGTGAACCCATTATGAGTGGACGTCTACACAATTATTTTGTATATATCAGTTAAAAGACTCTATGAAATAAATAACACTATGTAAGAGAGATGTTAATTACATTTATGCAACATTTCGGGTGGAACTTAAACGTAACATTCCCAAACCTTCCCCAGAAAGTCCTCACTGTTCATTTTCTGCATTTTATATTTAGCTTTGAAGTATATGTTAATGCTTTTATTTCATATAGTATCGGTGGTACGATTTTCTATTTAGATTTCTAAGTCAGTTGGAAACATTAATGAAAAGTACAAATGCGCAGAATACTGCTTAATTTACTATATTACTATTTCACTGGCGTTCCCAAATTTGATTTGTTGCATTATTAATTTTATCACTGAAATATGATTTACATTTATTAATAACCGCTAGTTTTAAATATAGCTATTAGTAATATAAATCCAACACTAATAGTTGTAATAGGTTTTCACCAATAATCCCATGGGGGTTCATTCGATTTCACTTTTAGGAACGTCGGAATTTATTGTTATAGCTTATCCGAAATCGTTTTTGGTTAGAGCATTGAGTATAGGAGTTGAGAGGTCATGTTGCGGCAGTACAGGACATTGGTTAGACCAATTTTGGTATATTGTGTGCCATTTCTGGTCTCCCTCCTATAGGAGGATGTTGTGATACTTGAAAGAGTTCAGAAAAGGTTAAAAGGATGTTGCCAGAGTTGGTATAGGGAGAGACTAAACAGGCAGGGGCTGTTTTCTCTGGAGCGTCGGAGGCTGAGGGGTGACCTTATAGAAGTTTATAAAATCATGAGGGGCATGGATAGGGTAAACAGACAATGTCTTTCTCCCAGATGGGGCAAGTACAGAACTAGAGGGTATAGGTTTAGGGTGAAAGGGGAAATATTTAAAGGGACTTAAGGGGCAACGTTTTCACGCAGAAGGTAGAAGCAAATTATTGCGGATGTTGGAATCTGAAACCAAAAGAGAAAATGCTGGAAAATCTCAGCAGGTCTGGCAGCATCTGCAAGGACAGAAAAGAGCTGACATTTCAAGTCTAACTTGTCAGCTTTGACAAAGGGTCGGTTAGACTCGAAACGTCAGCTCTTTTCTCTCCTTACAGATGCTGCCAGACCTGCTGAGATTTTCCAGCATTTTCTCTTTTGGTTTCACGCAGAAGGTGGTGCCTGTATGGAATGAACTGCCAGAGGAAGTGCTGAGGCTGGTTCAATTACAACATGTAAACGATGGGAATATGAATAGGAAGGGTTTACAAGGATATGGGCCAAGTGTTGGCAAATGGGACTAAGTTAATTTAGGATATCTGATCGGCATGGACAAGTTGGACCAAAGAGATGCTGTACATCTCTATGACTCGTTGACTGAATTGCAAAGTGTCATCAAGTTGTTCTCAGGACTGGTTTCACACGAATGGAACAAAATACACATTCTACTTTTGCCTCTGCGCATCCTATGTATTCTACAAACTTGAATAACATTCCAAACGTTTACCGTTTGACCTAGTTTAGAAAACTGACTTTTTGAGTGCATTATGACTGGTATTTTTAAATCAATTAATTTGAAAAAAAGTAAATTGTATTTCACAAATTGACAATAATCAATTGGTTCATCAATCAAAAAAGTGTGTTTAAACAAATAAATGTAACCTCAAAAATATGGCAATTGGTTTTGAAGAACTTAGTCACTGCTTATGAATATTTGAATATATTAAACGAACAATATATATGGGGTTATGATGCAGAGTAATGCGAAACAAATACTTATATTTCCTTTTCACCACAACCATCACATGGATGTATTGATATCTTCGTTAATTTTTTTTAAACCTAATTCTATTATATCCTCGCGGTCATAAAATATTAATAAAATCTTCTTAGTTGTTAATAGGCTAAAGGTCCCAACATCAGGAAAACCTAAAGCCATGAGGGTAAAAAAAAGATTGAAATGATTGCCTGTCAACCTTATTCATACCCTAAACTTATTAAGGTTGCTGTATTTTGTAGGCAAAGTGGCGATTCAATCTGAATTCGAAAAATTTTATATCCTACGAACTTTAACGTAGTGGTTGAAATTGCCTTATTGACGAAAAACAACATAAAATTTCTTCATTCAAAAATATTACTATGGGGGGGGTGGGGAATGGTGAAGTACTTTCCACTGTAAATAGTTGGAAGATGACCAATCCTACGTGTGTGCGTGTGTCAGTCAAACGGAACCGGAAGTCTTCCCTGTATTCGGTAGTACGTCATACTGAATATGCTCCATTCTCGCTGACGGGATAGAGGCAAGATGGCGGCGACTATATCCAGGCAGTTGGAGGACTTATTAAACCCTTTGCCGACCTTTAAAGACCCGGAGGACGAGCATGATGAAGGTAATTGGGTCCTTCTGGATGAAGCGTGTTTGGTTCCTGGTTGGAGGACGAGGAATTTGTTCTCGACTGTAATAAATCAACGCTCTGCGAGCCGGCATGTGTGTGAGCCTGGTGACGGTTGCTATGGATGTGAGCTTAGGGTCTGACTTTAGGCCTTCTGCCCCCCGGGTGAACAGCGCAGTTTAAAATTCACTGAACAACTGGAACTTGAGATGTTTACGTCGCGAGTTGCGTATTGTGGGCTGTACGGTCCCGAGTTCTGTGGCTTTGATAAATTTAAATGAGATTATAGTTTATATCTCGCTGAAAATTTTGGGTCGTTTAAACAGTTTATGAGCCTGCAGATCTCGCACTAAGCAATTGTTAGATTGCTTAGTGCGACCCTGAGCACATGGGTCAGAGAGTGTCACTGCTCCTGCTTCGGGGAACATGTATAATACGGCTCAAAAACCGAAAGTACTGCGAATGCTGTAAATCAGAATCAATAACAGAAATTGCTGGAAAAGTTCAGTGTCGTTCTGAGGAAGGAACACCAGACCCGAAACGCTCACTTTGATTTCTCTCCACAGATGCTGCCAGACCTGGTGAGCTTTTCCAGCAAATTCTGTTTTTTATTTGGAACACGGCTGTTTGGTTTGCCCAAGCCCAACATCTAGAATTGTATCTTGCTCTTACCCATAACGACACAGTCTTCTTTCCCTCAGTATTGCTCTCGTGCAAACTGGCATTTCAGCCCATGTGTTATGCACTGCTGTCTAAGTGCCCTTCCAAGCCGTTTCATTTAATTGTTTATAACAACAACTTTGTTTGTATATCACATTTGGTGTAAAATGCCCCAACGCACCATAACATTCTCAAACTAAATTAGACATTGAGCCACATAAATGGACAAAGAATTAAAAACCTGAAGCAGGTGGTCTTTGAAAACATTTTACATTGAATTTAAATGGATTTTATTGTAGGTTGAAGTCATTGGAACCATCCAGCTCAAATCTTCACTTTGTCTAAAGTCCATAAATATAGATGCTACCTCTGCCCCCAAATCAGTTTACTTTCTGTGGTGTAAACAAAAGTGTTGTGACAACACAACTTCCAGGCAATCTCAGTTTGCTCTGCTTTGGAATCAGGTCTGCTCTTGCTCAAGTTGGAGTTAGTCAAGCATTGCTGCAAAATTGCATCACGTCTCTCCCTTTCACGTGCTGCTGACATACTTGTTATTTGCTAGTCTTGGCTCAATATGCATGTACTACAAGGATGGAGAGGAAAAGACCCACTGCTCCACCAATTCCTTGTGCATGTGAAGATGTACACTTTCCACTTCACCTGAAAGTCATGTCATCTCTTGGGGTCAACAAAACAACCCTGATTAGGGTAACACATATGCAAATTACTCTTTTGACATCCAGAGACTAGTCCATATAACAAAAAACAAAATACTGCAAATGTTAGAAATGTGTATTAAAGAACAGAAAATGCTGGAGAAACATGGCAGGAATGTCAATACCTATGGAGAGAAAGGCAGAGTTAACATTTCAAAACTTCTTAAGTAGAATCATATTAGACCTAAAATGTTAACTTTGCTCTTACCCATAAGGGCACAGTCGTGGGTGCAAATTTATTTCCCGCAGCATTGCTGTCATGCAAACTAGCATTTCAGCCCATTTGTTATGTGCTGGTGTTTAAGTGCCCTTCCAATTTTGTTTCTCTCTCTCGCTCGCTCTCCAGAAAATGCCAGACATGCTGAGTTTCTCCAGTACTTTGTTTTCCTGAAACAAGTTCATGCTTTGCTTTACTTGACGTTGTGACCCTGGCCTTCCTAGCCTCGTTAGTTAAAATAAATTATGTGCACAGATACAATATACTCGATTGATTACCTTTCAGATGTAGATAAAATTGCCTCCAAGTGTTTGTTTCTTTGAAGTGTTGCTCTCCTGCTTTTTGAACCAATTTGACAACTAAGATATTTTTAAACTGGGTGTTAATCATGTCGCTCATTTCCACCTCGCATTCACAGCCTCAGCATCTCTTGGCTCATAGAGTCATAGTGATGTACAGCATGAAAACAGACCCTTGTGTCCAATCCTTCCATGCCGACATGGCATCCTAAGCGAATCTAGTCCCATTTGACAGCATTTGGCTCATTATCCCTGTAGACCCTTCCTAGTCGTATACTCATCCAGATGTCTTTTAAATGTTGCAATTGTATCTGCCTCCACCAATTCCTCTGGCAGTTCGTTCCATACACGCAGCACCTTCTGCATGAAAAAGTGCCCCTTAGGTCCATTTTAAATCTTGCCCCTCTTAAACCTAAGTCCTCTAGTTTTTCACTCTTCTACACTTGACTATTCACCCTATTCATGCTCCTCATGTTTTTGTTAACTTGTATAAGGTCACCCCTGAGCGTCCGATGGTCCAGGGATAATAGCCCCAGCCTATTCAGTTTCTCCCAAGAGCTCAAGCCCTCCAACTCTGGCAACATCCTTGAACATCTTTCCTGAACCGTTCAAGTTTAACACCTCTTTCCTATAGCAGGGAGACCAGAACTAAATGCATTGTTCCAAAAATGGCCTGACCAATATCACATACAGCCGCAAGGTGACCTCGCTACTCCTGTACTCAGTGCAGCGACCAATAAAAGCAAGTGTACCAAAAGCAGCTTCGCTACCTTGTCTACTTCCAACTTCACTTTCAAGGAACAATGAACCTGCACTCAATTCCTCAGTTTTTTTTCTAATAATTCTGTTCAGAGATGTTATTACACACCTCTGGAGTAGGTGGGAATCTAACCTGGGGGTCCTGGACCAGGGTAGGGACACTACCACTGTCACAAGAGGGCCCAGGAGTTCCTCGGACTAACTTCTTCATCAATAATTTCTGTTCATCATAAGATCAGAAGATGTTTGCACAATGGGCAGCACCATGTGCGACCACTCAGATACTGAAGCAATCCATATCCAAATACAGCAAGAACCTGGACACTTTTTCAGCTCAGGCTGAAAATTGGCATGTACACAAGTGCCAATCTGTGACCATTTCTAACAGGAGAGAATCTAACCACCGTTCCTTAACATTCAATAATGTTCAATATTCACAGGATCCCCTCCTATCAACGTCTTGGGGATTACTGTTGACTGGAAGCTGAACTGAGCGAGCTATATAAATACAGTCACTTACAAGAGCAAGTCAGAGGCTAGAAATTCTATTATTGAATTTGAGGAAAATAAAATTGAGCCAGCTATTTAAGATAAGTCAAGTTAAAATGTTGTAAGGACAAAATTGGATGCCTCATCATGAAGGCAACTGTTCTCAATATTTCTATTTGCTTTAGCTATATTGTCACAGTGGTGGTTATGAACCTTCCAAATATGTGCATTAGAGTTTGTAGGTTTATTGCTGAGTATCCTTTTCTAAGTAACTTAGATATATTAATCAGAAGCTAACATACCCAACAGATTACTGATGGTCCTTTTTTCCCCCTGAAGTTTGAACCCCAAATATGTATTTGAGTACATAAACCAGGTTTGACATTTCAGTGCAGTATTGAAGGAGTGCTGCGTTGTTGGAGATTCTAGTACTTTGAAATACATTTAAAACCAAGATTATCTGTTTCTTTGTGTCAAAATAAAAGATCTCATTGCATTTCTCAAAGTTGGGAATCTTTTTGGTTCCAGCATTTGCTCTTCAAGCTATGTAACCAAATCAGGTTTATCAGTCATTATTCACTTTAATTCTTGTAGAGCTTACTGTGCTCAAACTGGCTTGTATATCTACCTTTATAACAACAGTGACCAATCATCCAAAAAATATTGGTGGGAAACTTTGGGATATTCTGAGAGTAAATGTTAGATTATTTTTCCTCAATGTCATTCAGATTTTGCTGTAAATATCCTTACTTATACCAAGTCCATCAACCTCTGAATTCACTAACCTACACTAACTAGTGTTCATAAATAATGCCTTGAATTCTCATCCTTGTTTACACCCATCCTGATCTCCTCCATCCTGCTTGCCTCAGATATCTGCATTCTGATTCTGACTTGTTTTGCATTCTGCGAATTTTAATTGTTTGCCATTAATGGCTATACCTTCAGGCTCTGGAATATCTCTGTAAATCTGTTCTTTATTTAAGATGCTCCTTAAAACCTACCTCTTTGACCAATCATTTGGCAAGCTGCTCTAATTTTGTCATCTGGGCCTTACAGTCAAATTTTACTTCTTAATTCTTAACACTTCTTTCTATTAAATGGTGCTATATGATGGCAGTTTATGGTGGTGATGGCTCAGTGGGTGGCACACTTTCCTCAGAGCCTAAAATACTGGGTTCAATCATGCTCCAGTGCTCAAGTACTAAATTATAACATGCCATTTCAGTGCAGTGCTGAGGTTTCAGAGGTATTGTCTTTTGGATGACATGTCATGGAATTATTGCAGCACAGAAGTGGACCACAGAACACAGAAGTGTTTTGTCTATACTAACTTTCTGAAGGAATAGTTCACCTATTATCATTCGGCTGCCTTCTCCTTGAAGCCCTGCATATTCTTCCTTTTCAGATCATAATCCAATTCTGTCTTGAATGCATCAATTGACCCTGTTCCACCACATTTTCAGGCAGTGCATCCGAGTTCTCAAATAAGTATTGCATGTAGTTTTCCCTCATGTCGCTATGTTTCTTTTGCCAACTGCCTTAAGTCTGTGCTGCTTTGTTCTTGATGCAACTTAAATCTATTTTGTCTGTGATTTTGAATATAGATAAGTCCTGTTATTTGCATTTCTGGCTTTCACACATTTGATTACCCACACAAAATATTCTGATAATCTTTTCACCAACTTTTAGTCCCATCCTCACTTATCTGTGGTTTTGAAGAAACAAAATTAAAGAAAAACTTACTTCCTGGAATAGAAAATGGAATTATACATTTTGTGCTGCTCATGGTTCAGTCTACCATGTTCATTGTTATCTACTTTAGTAGGACGAACAGATGTGCACAGTATATACAGTGTAGATATATAAAAAAATTTAAGTGTTCTTGTCAATAAGTCACTGAAGACTACTGTACAGGTGTAGCAACATTATTAGGAAGGCTAATGGAATGTTATTCTTTATTACAAGATAATCTTTAGTAATCTTTACTATAGCTGTAGTGACATTTTGCTTTGGTTGTATGTAAACGTGGTTAGACAGCATGTTGGGTACTGTGTACAGCTTTGGTCTCTTGACCTCAGAAAGGCTACTATTGCCATAGAGGGAATGCAGTGATGGTTTGTCAGACTTGTTCATGGGCTGGACGGACTGTCTTTTGGAGAGAAATTGGGCAAACTGGGCCTGTATTCTCTAGAGCTTCAAAGAATGTGGGTGATTTAATTGAAACCTACAAAATAATTCAAGGTATGTATTAGCTAGATGCAGGTAAGATGTTTCCCCTGGTTAGGGGTCTAGAACCCAGGATACACGTTTACAAATAAGTGTGATGCTTTTTGGGACCAAGATGAGAATTTTCTTTTACTCGGAAGCTTGTGAAACTTTAGAAATCGCTACCTCAGAGGGCTGTGGATGTTCTGTTTTTTGTATTTGTTTTGGTGGGAAGAACACAGAAACAACATAGAATACTATCGGATATGTGGATGTTGATAGCTTTCTGATCACCAATGGCAGAAAAGTTTGTGGGGTTAGTTAGGCTAAAGTGTGGAGAGTGGTTGGGAGGGGAGTGGTGGGGGAAAGGGTTGGAGTGGACAGGGCTGCGTGCGAGGGGGTACTCTTCTGTACCTCTATCAAATGTCCTCATTTCAACTTTCTGGTCTTCAATCTATCTATGTAGCTGTGTTCATCATCTCTGGAATCGCTCTTATTCATATTTCTGAACTCTCCCTACTTTCGGGTCCTTTCTAATGTGTGGTGTGCAGAACTAAATGCAATCCTTAATTGTAGCTGTATCAGTATCTTAAACACGATTAACATAATTTCCATGATACTCATAAATTTCTGTTGATAAAGTGCAAGGTGCTGTCCACTTTATGGACCTTGCTTTCAACCGTTCCTGCCATTTTTAATGATATATGCGCACACACATCCACATATCCTATAGTATTGTGCTCTTTTGTTTTATGTTGTCTTCCTACCAAAATTAATCACTTTACTTTTCTTGGCATTAAACCTGATCTGCTACTTGTCTGCCCATCCTATCATCCTTTTTGCATTCTTTTGAATTTCTGCAGTATCCTCCTTAGAGTTCACGTTAAACCAAAACCCTCTGTGTGCTTGTGTGACTGCAAAAATCCATATATCACTGTTTGGAAGAGTAGGGGAGTTATCCTGGGTCATCACAAAAAAGATTGTAGTTGTAATCACGTTATCATTTGAGAAAGTTTGCTGTGTGCATGTTGGCTGCTGCAATTCCTATGTTAAAACAGTGACTATGTTTCAAAAGCACTTATTTGACGGCTTGGGACATCAGGTGGCCATGAGCAGCACTATATAAATCAAATATTTTAAGTTGCTTTCAATTAGAATTAAATAATTATTCCTTCATTATAGTCTTTCAGCTTGTCAACAGGGGAGGTGAGAGTAACAGCCCTTGACATCAAGGCCACATTTGATCCAGAGAACAAAATTGGAATCAGTGGGTCAGGGGCAAATTCTGTGCTGGTTTGAGTCATACTTAGTACATAGGAAGATGATTGTGGTTGTTGGAGCTTAGTCGTTTCAGCTCCAAGACACCTTTGCTGGAATTCCTCAGGGTACTCTCCTAGGCCCAATGATCTTTGGCTGCTTCATCAATGACCTTTCTTCATCATAAGGCCACAAGTAGGGATCTTTGGGAATGACTGTACAATGTTCAACCATTTACGAACACCAGTCTGTGTTCAAATACTTGAAAATCTGGACCATAGTCAGACATGAACTGAAATGTGGCAAATAACATTCATGCTAGACAAATGCTAGGTAGTGACCATCTCCAATAACAGATAATCTAACCATCACCTTGTGTTACCTTTACTGAATCCCCCATTATGTAAATCCTTGAGGTTGTCATTGACCATAAACTCAACTGCATTTGCCATATAAACACCATGGCTACAGGAGCAGGTCAGAGGCTAGGAAATAACTCACCACATGATTCCCTGTAGCCTGATAACCTTCTACAAGACACAAGTAAGGAGTACTCGCCACTAGCTTGGATGAGTGCAGCTCCAACAACACTCAAGAATGTTGACACCATCCAGGACAAGGCAGTCTATTTGATTGGCACTAAATTCAAAGCATCCATTCCCTCCACCACTGAAGATCGGAAGTATCAGTGTGTACTTTTGGTAAGAAGCACTGTAGAATTTCAGCAAAATCCTAGGACAGCACCTTCCATCTTGAAGGACAGCAGTTACATGAGAACACCACCACCTGAAGATTCCCCTCCAAACCACACTCCATCCTAAATTGGGAATATTACCACCACTGTTACTGGGTTAAAATCCTGGAATTCCCTTTCTAATGGCATTGTGGGTCTACCTATAGCACATGGACTGCAGCAGCTGAAGAAGACAGCTCTCCAATTTCTCAGGGGCAATATGTATTGGCAATAAATGCTGGCTAGTTATTGAAGCTCATGTCCTGTGAGTGAAATTTTAAAGAAGCATCAGTTTGACCTAAAATTGTATTAAACTTGTGTGGTCTTCTATAGAAGAGTTGGAACTCTATCGTGATAATGTTTAAATGGATTGTTTGCAGCCAAAGCTGAACTCAATATGTGAAATGATAGGTTTATTTTCCAAATTATGTATTGGTAAAATGTGGAGGTGCAGGCTTCTAATTTGGAAACAAAAATATTCTTTAGCTTGGAGCTTTTTCCCATATCATGTTAAAAGAAAGGAAAGTAAGTACTTGCCTTTATTTCATGTCTTCATGTCCGACACCCAGATTTCTCTTTGTTTTCATACAGAGAACATATCTCATAGGGCACGTGTACAAAGGAATCTATGAATGTACGTGGAGTTTCAGAAGACTACTTTGTTAGTGTTTCTAATGTAATCTCTGTTATATTGTAGGGAAACATTCAACTAATATAGAGTCCTAGAGATGTATAGCATGGAAACAGACCCTCCGGTCCAACTCATCCATGCCAACCAGATATCCCAACCCAATCTAGTCCCACCTGCCAGCACCTGGCCCATATCCATCCAAACCCTTCCTGTTCCTATACCCATACAGATGCCTCTTAAATATTGCAATTGTACTAGCCTCCACCACTTCCGCTGGCAACTCATTCCATACACGTACCACCTCTGCGTGAAAAAGTTGCCCCTTAGGTCTCTTTTATATCTTTCCCCTCTCACCCTAAACCTATGCCCTCTCGCTCTGGACTCCCCCACACCAGGGAAAAGACTTTGTCTATTTATCCTATCCATGCACCTCATGATTTTATAAACCTTTATAAGGTCACCCCTCAGCCTCCGTTGCTCCAGGGAAAACAGCCCTAGCCTATTCAACCTCTCTCTATAGCTCACATCTTCCAATCTTGGCAACATGCTTTTAATCTTTTCTGAGCCCTTTCAAGTTTCACAACATCTTTCTGATAGCAATGAGACCAGAATTGCACGCAACTATTGGAATATTGCGTGCAATTCTGGTCTCTTTCCTGTCAGAAAGATGTTGTGAAACTTGAAAGGTTCAGAAAAGATTTACAAGGATGTTGAATAAGATGGCACAAATAGCAGTGAAAATAATGACTGACTGACTAAATTCTTAGTAGTATTGATTGAGAATAAATAATTATGTAAATAATTATCCAACTCCGAGACAAATTCCTGGCTTTTCTTCACATAGTGTCAGAATATCTTTCATTTCCAGTCAAGAGGATAGTTGAACACATGTTTAATGCCCCTTTGAATGATGTCACCAGGTGTGACACTCCTTGAGCATTGCACTGGAGTGTCAACTAAAGTTCTGAAAAATAAATTTGAAAAATAATTGTTGTGGTTCTGTTCGCCGAGCTGGAAGTTTTTGTTGCAAACGTTTCGTCCTCTGGCTAGGCGACATCATCAGTGCTTGGGAGCCTCCTGCGAAGCGCTTCTTTGATGTTTCCTCCGGTGTTTATAGTGGTTTATAGACAACCGGAAGCGGCAGGGACAGACCACTATAAACGCCGGAGGAAACATCAAAGAAGCGCTTCGCAGGAGGCTCCCAAGCACTGATGATGTCGCCTAGCCAGGGGACGAAACGTTTGCAACAAAAACTTCCAGCTCGGCGAACAGAACCACAACAACGAGCACCCGAGCTACAAATCTTTGCACAAACTTTGAAAAATAATTTCATATCTTTAGCTTACAGTATACTGAGCTCTGTGAAACACTGGTACTGTTCAGTATCATGATGCCTTTCCCAATTTGATCTGAGAAGTAGTTAGTGAGAAGCTCGTTTTTTCTGTGTATTAAGGCATGTGTTTGTGTTTATTTTATAATATTTACAGTTCCTGTGAGACAAAGTTAAACATTAAACTAGCTTCAATTCCTTATGAAAATATAGGACAGTTGGGTCTGTGCCAGGTCATAATTCCTAACTGTAATTTCCACTAATGTGATTTTCATGATGGTAGACCAAATTCTCTAGAGGATTTGGAAAGTACTTTCAATAAAGAGATGGGAGGCACTAAAGTGCCCCCTGTGCTAACAATAATGCTGACAAAATGTAACAAATGGAATTTTTATTCTTCCATAAACACAATATTTAATTGCAAGTCTTTTGAGTACTAAATTAATCCTAATCACAACTCATTTTCACCTGTGCTTGTCATTTTTTCACACTTTCATATTAAACAGCTTGGCATTAAGTGTTTTCCATGTTATTTCACCTTGATCTGTCCCCTGTTGGTGATATGTATGCTTAGTTCTCCTGATGGTAAGATGGGATAGCCAGGGTATACTTTATGGTCTCTTATTGTCCAATACTTTGTTTTAGTGCCTAGAGTAACAAAGCAAAGTATTCGTCTGAGGAAAATAGTTCAGCTGTGGAAGAGAACCTTGCTCATTCAATTCACAGCTTTTCTGATTCAATGTTATTTTTGCTGTTTGAGTTATTGAAGCTCTTCACTCTTTATTTTATTCTAGGCTTGTTTTTTAATGCATTGGAACTATTTCTTTATCATCTGTATTTTGAGGATTTGTAATTTAATCACTTAAAATATTTTCAAATAGAATTGATCGTAGAATATGTAGTTTGGTGATGATCTGTAATCAGGTGCTAGACAAAATGTCGACTGATTTTATTGCTAAATTTGAAGTAAAGCTGCACATATCTATTAGTTTATTTTGTGATGAAACTAGCTTCCAGTTATCGCATCCATGGTCTGTTTATACAATTTGCTGCAGTACTGGTAACTTCATATATTAAACACTTCTGCTGTACAGAAGTGTTTAATCATCCTAGGGTGTTATCGTAAATGAAAGGGATTTGTTAATAATTTGACTACTACCAAAAGCGTTTTTGCTCTTGTATGCATCTGTAATATGAAATTGGGCTAAAGTAGACTTGTGACCCAATTCTTGACAGTTAACTACGTCTTGTTGCAAAATTTGATATGTTTTAACTTATTGAGATTATTTTAATATGTCTTGCATACATTGCTTACTCTTGCTTCATATAAATATACTACGTTGTACCCTAGTTCCTAAATTGAACGCTGGTTAATTATTCCCACATGATTCCTACTAGCTCAAATAAAAACAAATGCTGGAAATCAAAAAAAAAGTGATAGAAAAACTGAGCAGGTCTTGTAGCATCTGTGGCGAGAGAAGCAGAGTTAACTTTGAGTCCAATGACTCATTCCAAAGGAGAGTTAATTCTATTGATGCTGTCAGACTTGAGATTCTCCAGCATTCTGGTTTGATTCTCTCATTCACCCTGCTCCTTAATTGGTGGTCTCGGTTCACAGGAGCTCCACGGAACAACATTGCATACCTTTTTAAAAATACATTTTGGATATCACTGGTTATGTCAGCATTTATTGCCCATCTCTGGCTGCTCAGAACATAGTTAAGAGTCAGCCACATTACTGGAATCACAAATAGGCCAGTCCTGACTAGGCCAGGTAAGGATGGCAGTTTCCTTCTCTAAAGGGCAATAGTGACAATTTCTGATAATCAGCAATGGATTCATTACACAAGCAATTCCAGATTTGTTTATTGAATTCAAGTTCACTATCAGCTGTGGTGGGGTTTGAAACCGGGTCCCCAGACCAAGGTTAATATTCTAGACTAGCAGTCCAGCGATAATGCCGCTGAGCTATTGCTTCCTATTGTGATGTCACATCACACTAACCATTGTAGACCTTCTGATTGGAATTTTTATTCTGTGCTTCAACCAACCGCAACCTATCCTGCAAATCATGTTGTTTCTGTTTAGAATTTAGCAATCTACAGTGCCAAAAAAGTGACTTTTCCAAGTTTTTGGGCAGCTGTTTTATTCCTGATGAAGGGCTTTTGCCCGAAACGTCGATTTAACTGCTCCTCGGATGCTGCCTGAACTGCTGTGCTCTTCCAGCATCACTAATCCAGAATCTGGTTTCCAGCATCTGCAGTCATTGTTTTTGCCCATTTTAATAGGTCCACCCAGCAAGTAAGAAATATTCGTGAAACAGGGACCTAGTTTCAGAATCTGAACTGTTTGTGAATTTTCGACTATAGTATAGTGTGAGCATCTAGAATAATTGCAATATACAATTCATTGAAAATCTTTTTTGTTAAACAGATACATACAACTGAAATAACATTTTTAAACAAAAGATATATTGTATCATTTGACTGTTATGTCTAGGATACTGTTAAAGCTTATTTTAGAGCATGTGCTAAACCAGCTGTTCCCTTCAATTAGCTGGATTGTTAGATATAGTGTTGAAACAAGTGTGTCTGTCCCATGGGCAGAGAATAAGATTGCAGATAAAGCAACACACAGCTGCATACCACTCAACCCAGCCATTCTGTAAATGTCAACCCTAGTAGGGTGTTAGCAATTTTTAAAAAATAAATTATAATTGTCACAAGTGCCAATTAAGGAATATTGTGTTTAGAACTGTTTTATAATGAAAAAGGCTTATAGCTTTAATTAAGATAAATTAAGTTGTTTGAATTCTACCTTACTCTTAAAACTGCATTCTGCAACTTAAGTTTTTTCTTTCTTCGCAGCAACTATTGCTAAAGTCATTGACAGATTCGACGAAGGAGAGGATGAGTGGACATTTGATAGTAAGCTACGGAAGTGTGCTTCAGTTTTGCTGTCTGATACAGACAAGAGGTATGCTGGGCAGGCAACCTCTCGAAAGGCACTGCAGGAAGAAACTGGACAGAACTCTGTTTATGGCTCCTCAGGTGGGTGATATATTTTTGCATTTTCTCAGTTTCAGGCCCTACTAATGCCATGTGCCCTTGGAATTTAAATACATCCCATGTAATAGCTCTGTTTTTCATATTGTATGTGATTTCAGACTTATGGGTATATGATTTATTGTTGTCACACATTTATGTCTTTCTCCAATTTCTAACTTGAGAGTACAAAAGCTTTACAATAGCAATCAGAACTGCAATCCCCCACAGTTCATGATTCAGATGAAATAGCAGTAATATTTTTCTTTGTACATATCCATTCATTTTTAACCACAGATTAATTTCCAAAATGCTTTTTAAATTTTAATTGACCATTTTGGGATTATACAAAAATTTTAAAAGGTGATTTACATATAACCTGTAATGAGTGTAGTATTCATTTGCAAAGTAGTTGACGTTTAATTAAGTAGGAAGCATTGTAATGTTTGTACCTCCTAGAAACCTTCGAATTGTCCACATCAAATCGCTTCAAATTGAGGTAACTACAGTCTGTCTTCTGTACATTTTTATTAAACAGTTGCCAGTCACAAGGTTATACAATTCATGCCTTTGCTTTTTGGAAGTTGTCCAGTGTATCTTGCTCATGGAAATAAAACTATTTTAAGAGAAGGCATTGAATCTCCTTGATTTCCACATTGCATACATCTCCTATAACTATTTATCAGTGTTGGTACTGCATTTTTAAACATTTGATGCCATTTGTGAGCATGATATCTCTTCACGTAAGGGCACTGCATTTTGAAATATACAAATGCCAATAATAATATTCCTTTTAAATGGGGCCAGCTGGATAATTTTTATTGTTTTGATTTGAATAGCCAAAAATTAAGTTGTATCAGTGCTAACAGCTCAAGCTGCAGATGGTTGCGATGTAATTTTCAATTTTACTTAAAAATGAAGGAAATTCCAAGAAGGTCATGCATTATAAGCATTTAGCTGGGGAATTCTGAATTATTTTACATCTACATTTTACCTACAAGGGATGTTCATGATTTATGTATATTTTCTAAGCAAGCAAGCAAAAGCATGAAATCATAAAAATTTAAAAACTGGTTTAATTATTTGTGTTCATCATTGTTAGATGATGATGAAGAAGAAATGTTTGAAGACTTGGAAAGCAGTGAAGATGACGAGGAAGAAGATACCAACAATGACTCGTTATGTAATACAATTAAGGGTTTTAAGAAATCCATAGAAGGAATGGATGATGGAGAAAGTGAAAGTGAATTGGAAGAAATGGAGGAGGAGGAGGAGGAGGAAGAGGAAGAAGGTCAAGATGATAGGAGTCATGAAGATGTGGAGAAGGACAATGTTACAGTAATGAAGTTCAGCAAGGAAAAAGTAGCTGAAGAGGTGGAGAAGGGGCAATCCGTAAAAAACCAAATAGGTACATTAATTTTAATCTCATGCTACTGATAATGTGGTCAGTGTAGTCTTTAGGAAATACATGTTTGTTCCTATGTTAAAAGTATTTATTTTTTGGTTTCTTGTAATATTTTCTTTTCCATATGCTACATATTCATATTCATTTGGTAGCACAGTTCGCAGTTTCTCGTAATCCGTTATTATATGGCCAATTGATGGGAAGCATTTGCCTTTGGGTGAGATTGGTGTTATTCTTTACTGATCTTCTCATCTTCACTTTCTTTTACCCACCAGCACCAAAAACAAATTGCACCTATATATTTCTGCTGCATTCTGTGCAATGTCAGAAAATAACAGGAAATCCCGGGACTTAAATTAGGTTTGTCAATGGTTCTGTTGTGAGAGTTTAGCTTTCTTTTAGTTGAGATAGTCTTTGTAAGCAGGGATTGTTTTTAACAGCACCAAAGATACATGTCTCACAGGCCATGAACACAAACCATTTCAAAATGGTTGTTAACAATTTCTATAGAAGCGTAACTTTTAAAGAGATTTCAGTTCCCAGTCACTACTCAAAGGATCACACCAAGATTTCATGTTCTACAACATTTACTGTAGTAAAACACAATAAAAATAATGAATGGAAGGCACCGTAATGCAGTAAACTTCCCAAAATGACAGAATACTCTGCACTACATTTTTACTCTACAGTGGACTCGCCACAGATTTTCTGTGGGTTTACAGGTGCAAGTAGGGAGTTGCTTCCAGCAGTCTTGTTTTCTCTCCCCATTTTGCTAAGATGTAATGTTCATTGTTCATAAAAAAAGGCATTTCCTTTAGACTTCTGAGAATATTTTAATCTTTCAGTATGCTTAAATTTCCATAGGTGGTGTTTCTTTGTTGAGAGAAGGTGTTCTGACCCACCTTTTGCCTGGTGGCTAACAGAGAACAGTTTCTTTCTCTGCTGTTGCCCAGTTTTTCCCTCTGAAACTCACTGTTTCTGTGTCTCGGATTTCTGAGTCGAAATGCATGCAAAAAAACAAAAACAGCCTTTTGTTTCTTTATATCCGCTTGTGAGAGCAGGTCCTTAGTTTTCAATAGGACTTGTCTTGGGTCCCAGTCTCCATAACAACCAAGTTACATTGACAGTACCAAGCAGAAACAGTAGGTCTCACAGTCCATTTTACGTTGTATTAAATCAGCCAGTTTAAAACATAATTAACTAATAAACTCATAGTCATAGCATGGTTCACACCCTTAAGTGGAGATTAGTTTAAATAGTCATTTGATAGGACAGAGCTTGATTATTGCTGAAAAAGACACATTTAGTGGAAGCTATTCTTTGCAGACTGAAAAAAATGCACATGCAATATGACTGTTTCAACAGAACAAAATAGCTGACAGCTATTCTTTGACTCATTCCTCAGAGTGATAACTTGACCGATCAGAGCCAACTGTCTGATTTAAAATTTAGTTGAGTCTAGCTGAGTTCAATTTAGCTTACTGTAAGTCATCCTCTAACTGGTCCATTCTATGTAGCATGCCTCCATAGTCTGAGCTCACCAATCAGCACACTCCTCTCATACAGCATATGTTTTACGTCCCCTTTTAGTATTCTTCTGAATTATCCTGATGAGTGTAAAGTGAAAATCTTTGGCAAAATGTCATTTTTTTTTAAGCAATAATCAAGATAACTTTGTTTATCTTGTATTGCCTGCATGAATATTAACTAAATTGCAATTATTTTTCGACATTAAATTTAGTTATTATGTTTCCTTATATTCAGGTAAACCCAAATTTGTTTTCTTTTGGTAGGAATTGCTTGTGATGTCTTTGTGATGAGCCTCTTGTTGAAGTATGTCTGATGTTAGCAGACTTTGGACAGTTTTGCTTTTCCATGAGCAACAGAATAGAAATATTGAAAATTGGCTCTTTGCTCTTTTGTAAAATTTGATTCATAAGTTCTACTCTTGAAATACAATTGCAAAGTGATTTTATTAACTATTTCTCACCTGTTGAGTCACCTGTTGCCATTTTGACTCCTCCACAGTCATATTTTGAAGTAGAATTGTTTCGCTTGGTAACATAACTTCACATTTCCTATCTTTAGCACTCAACCTTTTATTTAAAAGGAGGATAAAGAACTCACAAAAATATAAAAGATTCTACAGTCGGGATATCTGAAGTCTGTCACTTAATGATCTTACAAGATTAATTGACTTGTACTATTCCAATGTTTACTTAATGGTAAATAGATTTTGGAAACCTTAATGGAGCTCATACTACATCTATAATTATTCCACATTTTATAAGTTTGTTCCTTACTTGTTATAAGTAATTAAGAAGTGGGCTGAATTTTCAAGGAGGTAGGAAGACTGTACAAACAACTGAAATGGCAGGCAGAGCCCATACGCAGTAGTCCACTCATGTATTCCAATATTCCAAATTGTTGTTGTTTATTTGCAGAATATGGTGTCAGTAGCTCGGCCAATATTTATTGCCCAGAGAGCATTTAAGAGTCAACTATATTGCTGTGGATCTGGGGTCCTGTGTAGGTTGGAGTAGATCAGGACACCAGGTATCCTTCCTGAAAGGATGTTAGTTTTTACAATTGACAGTGGCTAAATGATTGTCAGTCAGGATTTTATTTTATTCCAGATTTTTATTTTACTGAATTCAAATCTCGCTAACTTCCATGGTGGTATTCAAACACATGTGCCCAGAATATTAATCCAAGGTTCTGAATTATCAGTCCAGCGACATTCCCACATGTGTCTGTCTTCCACAAGCAAGAGGAAGGGGGCAGGGCTTAATATACACCAGTAGATAATCCAAACTAAGTAGGTCAATGTGAAACCTAGTGCTGAGTTCAACCAGACTCCATTGTAGCTGGGTTCATGAAGGGGGACCTTTTTTATGTAAGTGCTGTGTTGGACAGTTAGTTTTTTTTAAATCACATGTTTACAAAGCTCCTGAGATGTGTGTATGGTAGATAATGGATGGGTGGCTGTGAAGGGGTCAAAAGGAGCATGGGAGGTATGATTGGGTCTTAGATTGGCATGGGGTGAGTAGCAGACTGGGGTTGGCTAGAGGCAAGAGGGATGAAAGGTCTTTTGGCTATAGAGTCATAGGGGTATACAGCACAAAAACAGACCCTTTGGTCCAAATCGTCCATGCCGACCAGATATCCTAAATTAATCCAGTCCCATTTGCCAGCATTTGACACATATGTCTCTAAACTCTCTCTCTTCATAGACCTATCCAGATGTCTTTTCAATGTTGTAATTGGACCTGTCTTCATCACTTCCTCTGGCAGTTCATTCCATACATAAACCTATGCCCTCTGGTTCTGAACTCCCTCACTCCAGGGAAAAGATTTTGAATATTTGCCCTATCCATGCACCTCATGATTTTATAAACCTCTATAAGGTCACCCCTCAGCCTCTGACGCTCCAGGGAAAACATCCTTAGCCTATAAAATAGATTAAATTTTTAACAGGCACCTCAGAGTCTGGTTGGGTTGTACCACTAGCAAACTCCACCTAATCACACAACATGGGACACCTTTACTCATTAACTTGGAACTACATATAATTAAGCAGAAGAATCTCATCACATTTTCGCAGTTAACTTGATTGCTTTTCTCTCCTTCCCAAACTCAAAGCACAAAATCAATGAAGTACAGTTCCACAGTCATTGTCTACCATTTTTTCAATGGTACTTTTGATGTGCATATCTAGATATGGGTCGAGTGTGATGCTGGAAAAGCACAGCAGGTCAGGCAGTATCCAAGGAGCAGGAGAATCGGCATATTGGGCAAAAGCCCTTTATCAGGAATGATCTCATTCTGTGTGCTTTTCCAGCATCACACTCTTGACTCTGATCTCCAGCATCTGCAGTACTCACTTTATTATTTGAAACTGGAAGGCTTCACTTCCACATCACAGCCAATGTTTTCACATGACTTTGTCAGCATCAGCAGACTGTGAACAGAGCAGGACAAGTTTAGTTCATTTTCCTTCCTTTAGCCAGCTATAGCATCCCTGTCACCAGTTTAATTGCAGTTTCAGCAAGTGAAGATGAAGAGCTAGAACATAGCATGCAGTGGTCATGCAAAACAGGTGGTATCAGTCCAACCATCCATTCTAAACAGCACCTGACATTATTTCAGTTACTGAGATGGATGTTTACCCAACTTTCAGTTCAGTACCACTGAATACAATGTCCTTGTGAGGGGTCCAATGCAGAGCAGTGTCCCTACCTGTAAGCCAGAAGGCCTAGTTTAAAGTCCAACTTATACCAGAGTTGTGCAATTTCATATCAAAGGTCCTGTAAGCTGGGCCTTTGGAGGCAGTAAAGTTGGTATTTCTTGAGGGTTTTCAGGAAATTAAAAATTGAGTAATTTTAAAAAATCTTTTAATTTCAAGTCATCCAATTGGTGGCCTCACATTCAAATCAACCAGGAACGGTGAAATGATGTTTTGCAGGCACTTTATCCCGAAACAACTCCACTCAGGCCAGTTTCCCATTACCGAATCACTCTTAATTTACACATGGAAAGTCCTTGATACTGATCCAACACATTGAGTGAGCAGAAGCTCTGACAGTCCTGTAGTGTCAGCCAGAGCTCCCTGATTGGAGCTGTTAACTTAGTTCAATCAATGAACTTATTCTATGAGGTCCACCTGGCTGACCTCATTACAATCACTATATATCCAATTAGACCATAAGACAAAGGAGCAGAAATTAGCCCATTCAGCCTATCGAGTCTGCTCCACCATTCAATCATGGCTGATAAGCTTCTCAATCCCATTCTCCCACCTTCTCCCCATAACCATTGATCCCCTTGATATTCAAGAACCTATCTATCTCAGGCTTAAATATACTGAATGACCTGGCCTCCACAGTCTCCTTTGGCAATGAATTCCATAGATTCGCCACTCTGTGGCTGAAGACGTTTCTCCTTATCTCCGTTCTCTTAGGTCTTCCGTTTACTCTAAGGCTGTATCCTCGAGTCCTAGTCTCCCCTACCATTGGAAACATTATTCAGCAATTCAGCAGATCGTACATTGAAAATACTAATGAAAAATTAGAACTTCAGGTGAATGACCTCATTACCTATTAAAGAATCAAGGAATCTAGTGGATGCAGTATTTCAGTTCTTCTCAATCAAGCTGACATATTATTAAATTAAATTTAAATGTCATATTTTACAACAAGGATGATGAAATGTGGCTCAAAGACATAGAATGATTCCCTGTTCTTCAACTTCCAAACTCAAACCACCCATTTGAATAAGAAACACACATTTTCTTTCAATTGACTTAAAAATACAGAATCTTTTATAAAACCACCCGTGCATTTATGTAATAAAGTGTTAATTTCAAATTAATGTTCCAGGTAAATGACTATCAATCTACAATATAAATAATTGAGTCTATTGTTTGATACAGGCCAAGAAGAATAGTTAGCTGTGTAGCATACAATCCAGATCTAATATTTATCATCAGTATAATTTTACTGTATAATTTTACTGTATCATCAGTATAATTTTGCCTTAGATGTGAACAGATTAATCAGCTACTTGAGTACTGGATTTTCAGTGGGAACTTGTGTTATCCAGCTGATGGTAATAGTGGACAAATCAAATCCCGGAGTGAAACCTGGCTTAACAGACCATAAGTTATGCTTTTGAAATTTGTTTAACATGGTGATCAATCATTGAACATATTCACACGAGGCTACAAATGTACTTTTAATAAAAGAGCATGAGAAGGATAAAGCAAAACACAGGATAGATCTCCTCACAAGCATCACAAAGATAAATTCAACCATTTTTCCCAGGAATATCCTTTGCCAGTGAAGTATCACTCCTACCTTCACTCTTCAATTTCTTACCTAATTGGTAAAGTTGTAAAAATTAAGTTTTTTGCTAACTTTCAACGCATTCACCATGTGACTTTCTTAATCCTTCCCGTTGACATACAGACACAAATTATTCTCAGTGGATTATAAACAGCCTGCTTCTGGCCTCTTTCCTTCTGTTGTAGAAACTCAGTCTAGTAAACACAGGACTGAGGCAGGACTTCTAACTAACTCGTGTAAGCACTTATTGCTCCCTTGCATTCCCCCCATAAAAAAAAATCTGCTCGAGTTTGAGAGGCCTGACTCAGTCTTATCAGTGAAGATTGACCTACAGAGCCCTTTTAAGCCAGGGTAGGTCTGTTCTCGATTCATGTTGACAACCCAGGTAGCTCAAATTTGGCCAGTGTATATAATCCATGCATGTTTCCTGTCACATTTAGCTGAATTTCAGTGTAATCCTTACTTAAAATGTTGAGCAATTTTATAAGAATGCACGATACCCAAGTCAAAATATTTGTATGTTTTTAGTGTTGTGCAAACTTTCATGTGATTGTAATTATACTTTGTCATTTTTAAATAGACCAATTAACACGTTAACAGAAAAGTAACCATTCTTTAAAATGGTCAAATCTTTCTGTCCTTATAAACAGCATCTCTAATAATTGAGCACGCACAATACTGCTAATTAATTAAAAGCAATATGTCTGTGCATGCATATATTGTTAATGCTAAGCAGTCAGATTTTATCTTTTTCTCTTAACCCTATCTTCCTTTCTTTTTCTGTTTTTATTGTTTTCTGGATATGATCTTGCTTTGAATGTAATGTTCTAGCTGAATCTTCCTGGTTTAGGTCCTGTGCTACCATTAAAGCTCTTTAATCTAAGAGGCTGGAGAGATGTGCAATTGCTTGGTGTGTTTACATAGGTTTTGAATTCTTTATTGAAGGTGCAGCATAGAAATGGATTTCCAGTCACCAAGTAACATTAATTCTCTAGATGGTATCCCATATTGCAGGACTAACTGATGATTCTACTGACACTTCTTGGGCCACAGAATTGAAACAATGTGTTCCTTGCTAAACAATGGGATGGCTCACTCAGGTTACACTTTAGGCTGGGATAAAGAATGTGTCCTGAGGTCTAATGTATTAGTACATTATGTTAATATAGCTGCTTCAATTGCTTGACTGCCTAAAACATAAAGTAAGTTAGGTTACAATAACCTGGCAGGCATTTTGGAGTTATACCGTTGAAGTCAGCAATTTGAATTTTTTTAATTGTCCCACCTTTTAATCTCTTTTTCCCCATGGATAATAACTCATTAGTTTTGCACCCACCTATTTGTTGCTTAAATATTTACCAGGCAAAAATAGGGTGATCTCAAATAATCTGATTTCTTTGTTTTGAAGCATTGTGGGATCAAATACTTGAAGGGCGAATCCGACTGCAGAAAGCTCTTGTGACTGCCAATCAGCTTCCACAGCCAGATTCCTTACCTACTTTCAAAAAAGAAGGTGGACCAGAATTTTCAACTGCTTTGAATGACAGTAAGTTCTGTTTATTTGCATATCTTATGTTAATAATTTTCATGTTTGACCAACCCACAGGCAGATATTTCAGTTCTTGTTGATATTGATTCCAACACTCACTGGGGATTTGCTGGCAAGTAAAATGACCAGAGACATTTCTAGGTTCCCTAATCAAAAACTACAACCAGACAGGAATTAACTGTTTGCACTGCATATTCCTTTCTTCTGCTGTTGCTTGCCTTTGCATTAGTGTGATCTTTGTAGTGTTGCAGCAGTCCATCTTTTTATGGAATGCCAAATCTTATTATTTTTGATGTTATAATTGAAGTCTCATTTGAGGCATATTTTTTAAAGGACACTTGTTGATATTTCATACTGTCTTGTCTGTGTTACACATCTTCCACAGTTAAGAAAACAAATTGGAGATCTAATGTAGGGCCACCAAAGGTTCATGAGAGAAGCAAAGTGAAAGTACCTTGTTTGCCCTTTCATTAAGGGACACAGCATGTAAAGGTTTTAAAAAAAATCTAAACATCAATAATTCTAGGTAATAGTGATTTTGATTAATTGGTATTTGAAACAAATAACTAATTTTGCAAATCAAGGTCCAAATGGCTTGCACCTGGGAAGAAGAGGAAGTGGAGATAGTGATAGATATCGGTAAGCACTTTCAGATATGGGTGACATGCCAGAGAATTGGAGAGTAACAAATGTGATGCCCTTACTCGAGAAAAGGTTTAAAGATGTTATTAGTGACTAAGGCTGGTCAATTCAACATCAGGAATGGGGACACTCAATTGGTTGAAGCATATTGCTTCACATTGCCAGTGCTGCAGGTTCAGTCCCTGGAGCAGTTGAAATTGTTCTTGGGGCCTGCTGCCTAGTTTATTTGTTCTAGTGGAGGGCATGGGAAGAGAGGTATTGAGGCTTACAAAGCAAAAGGATATAGTTGCAATGTTACTCAACTATTTAGATGATACCCAGAGTGGGACAACAAGGGACAGAATATTGACTTGATGATATTAGATCCATATGGCTGGAAGTAAGAAATTATGAGGAATGAAAACATTGGTGGGAGGAGCCTATCAGCAGTAGCTGTCCTGTTGGACAGAGAATTAACCAAGAGATAGCGAGGGCATGTAAGATAAAAAGGCAGTACATTCATTATGGGTGACATTAATCTTCATGTAGGTTAGGAAAATCAAATTGGCAGAGGTAGCCACTGGGAAGAAATCAGTGTATTTGGGACAGTTTCCTCAAACAATATGTTGTGGATCCAAACTGGGATCAGGCTGTTTTGGATCTGGTAATGTGTGATGAAGCTGGTTAATAAGTGATGACAAAATAAAAGATCCCCTAGGGAATAGTGATTGTAAAATTTACCATTCAGTATCAGAGAAAAACCTGAATTGGAAACAACTGTGCTAAACTTAAGTGAGGGTAATTACATGGGGATGAAGCCAGTGTTGGAATGGATTGGTAAAGCAGTTTAGCAGAGAAGTGTGTTGAAGAACAATGGCAGACATTTAAGAAAATAGCTCATAACTCACTGCAACAATATATCCTATGAGGAAGCAGGATTCGAGGAAGGTGATGAACCAACTATGGTTAACAAAGGAGTTAAAGTTAGTAGCAAATTGAAAGAACAATGTGGCAAATATTACAACTAGATAATTGACAAAGTTTTAAAAGTCAACAAAAGATGACCAGAAAATATAGAGGGACAAAATAAACTGAAGGTAAGCCAATAAGTAAAATCAAAATGGACAGGAAATTTCTTTAAAAACATAGAAAAGGAGACCCAAATGAAAATAAATCCCTTAGAGAGTGAGGTTGATAAAATTAATACAGAATCAGGAAATCATAGAGTAGTTGAATAAATACTTTGATTTGTCTTCACAGTAGAGGGTATTAATAGCATTCCAATATTATTTATAGGACAAAATTGGGGAGGTTATGCTGAATCCATATAATACTTTGTTTGGGTCACAACTCGAATATTATGTCCAGTTCTAATACCACACTTCAGGAAGAATGTGAGGATGCAGAAGACATTGATGAAAATGATTCCAGGTATGAAGGATTTGAGATAGATGGTTATGTTGGAGAAGATGGGGTGTTTATTTTTCTTGTAGCAAATGAATTTGAGGGAAATATGAGAGAGGTGGACAAGATTAATACAGGTTTAGGTAATGTAGACAAAGAAGTTGTTTCTGTCAGCAGATTGTACAAGGACTGAGGGGGCACAAATTTTGGGCAAGATATGTGAGAGGTCAAGGAAGAACTTTTTCACTCAGCAAATGGTAATAATGTGTAATCTGCTGCCTATGATGGCAGTTAGCACAGAGACACTGATTTAGTTCAAAACAGAATGTACTGAGCACTTAGTTGCAGGACTTCAGGGTTAGAGCGAGGAATCCAAGACTGGTTTAAATGATTTACAGAGAAGCAACACGGACTTCATAGGCCATTATTACTCAAAGCATTAAGCAGATTGTGTATACAGCAAAGCAGCCAAACAAACATTAACTTTGAAAGATTCTGAATACTCTTGTAAACCACATTTATTATGTACTGTGCTGTACTACCTTCACAGTAAATATACTTTATATTTTCACTTGTGTCCTTTCTTTTTGAGTTAACGTGACTCCAGCGCAGCCCGATGATGTAGTAGAGCAGTGTTTCTATGTTTGAGTTTTACAATATATTTGTTTAATGCAAAAGTAGAAATTTAGAAGCTTGACATTTTGAGTTATTTACTTATTATATTGAATAAAGGTTATTGGAAGGGTCAAACTGCACAATAATTATTTGACCTTATTTGTAAAATGCATGTTGTTAACTTATTTAATGAGTTACATTACAGGCTGTGGAAAGTGCCATGTTTCATTACCGGTCAGGAATGTAATATCATTACAGAGGTATGGCGGAATAAGCAGTTGGTGCGTTGACTCGTCAAATTAGTCAACTGTGTCCAATAATAAAAAACAGCATGCACTGCAACTGTATGTGTATTGTGAGGTAAACTGTTGCTGTATAATTGACAGCTTAGTGACTAAATTGCCAAATGGTGATATGAAAAGCCATTTCTGTAACAATATCATTTGACATGCTATGAACCGGCCTATTTTACACCTGGGGCCACCTTTAATGCCTTTCTGTATGTCTTTATGACTCATTTTTCAAATAGTGTTTTGCTGTTTAAACTGGCCTTGTATTTGTACACAGTACAATATTCAGAATCAGTCTAGATAAATCCAAAATTGTTTTGATTTTGTGATAAAGGTTTACAATTATGAAGACACATGAGTAAATTACATAGTATTGTAACTATTTCACCTGAGATGGGCTTTACACAATCACTCAACAAAATATCATGAATTTGAGGTTGCTATATACATGCTTTTAGTATACCACTGGGACCAAGCCAGAGATTGTTCCTAAGTACTATTAACTCATCCAGATTATTGTGTTCAGGAAGAGTTCTAAACTCTCAAAATGCAGAATGTTATCTGCTTTAGAGTTCAGTGGAATCATATTATGACTGGTCTCGAACAATGTTTGTTGTGTCTGAAATTGTCAGTTTTCTTGTCTGGCTGTAATTATATTAATCACAGTATCTGTGAGTGTGGCAACGTGATTTAAAAATATTCTTCATGGGATGCGTTGTTACTGGTATGGGCAACATTTATTATTCATCCTTATTTGCCCATGTGAAGGTGTTGATGAGATACCACCTTGAATTGATGTAAGTATAGTTATAGTGTTATTAGGGTGGAAGTCTCAGAATGTTGACGCAATGACGATGATGGAACCGTATTGTATTTTCAAGTCAGGACGGAATGTACATTGAAGGGGATCTTGCAGGTAGTGTTCCCATGTGCCTGCTGCCCTTGTTCTTGTTGGCTGTAAAAATCATGGCTTTGCACAGTGCTGCTACAGAAGCCTTGGCAAGTTACAACAGTCTGTCTTGTAGATAATAAAATTTGATGTCATGGGGCTGGCATTGTTGGAGGCAGTGACTACGTCAAGGTGGTGAATGGGATGGTGCTGAGGTTAGTCTTAAAGGTCTTGCATACACTTGGTTGAATATATAGAACTACGCATCCCAGATGGAGAGTTGTAGACACCAGGAGACATGTGACCTAAACTTTTCCTCTGTAATTAAAATAATGTTTTTGTGTAGATCTCCATGATACTTTTAAAATATGGCTTCAGCTTGGACTATAGTTATGCTGTATATGGTGCAAATTCAAATGGAATGAGACAGTTTCCTTGATAGATTCTCATATTACTTGGGTTTTAATACTCAAGTTACATGGAGGATCCTTCTCAAAGTTATACTACAAATTTTGTATCTACTCATGGAAGCTCATCAGTATTGACTCAGAAATGGTGCTCTGAATATAATGTCTATCATTCAACTGTCAATGGTTTGGACTCCAACAAAAATAATGTTTTTCTGTTTTTTTTCCTAATACTGGTAAAAAATACATCTTTATCGTTGGCACATTTGTTTGATTGTTTCTCTTTGTAAAACTTCTTATGGTATCATTCTTGCTCAGTCCCCAAAAATGCACCATACAGTTTTCCCCTCCAAATTTCACTGCTCCTGTCTTCAAGTGCTGACTCGCTGGAGTATGACTCCAAGGATGATGGTCATGCTGTGCTACCTCAGCCAAGTGACATCTTTGAATGAATCTAAATAGTGAACATTGCAAGGTAAATATTTCAACAGATGGAGGCATTCTAGTGGAGCCTGATTCTGTCTTAATCTAATGTTTAAACAATCATAGTTATAGCATAGAATAGTCTTATGAAGCATGGGATCCAGATTAATCGTCTTTTCTGTCACAGTCCATGGTACCAAAACATTTTAAGACTTCTCCGCTATTACCTTGGCCAAGATTTACTCCGATTGTGAATTGAACTTGGGACTTTTGGATTTGTACAGCTTTATTCATTTTGGTTTTTCTGTCATGATTCATATGTTTTCAGAATCCTTTATTTAAGAAATAAATTTGATTAAATTCAACAATGAAGCTAGCTATTTTGAATTTCTGGTTATTGTCAATGTTGGTAATAATGAGTTGATGTTTAATGTCTCCAAATGCTGCCCAATAAAGGATTGACTTGTACACTGAGTACAAAAGTCAATTGTGGATGTACATTAAATAGAATTAGGAAAGATTCTGCTGCTGGAGTATGAGCAGCTAGTGCTAAACATCAAGCAAAACCTCAAAGGTAATCTCTGGATTATTTCCTTGGCTGTAAGAAAATAGACAGAATATATATGATTTGAGAGATAAAATGCATGGCTCAAACATTGGTGTGAGGAGATTTGGTTTAGATTTCTAAGGCACTAGTGCCAGTACTGTGGAAAAAGGTTGCTGCGTCATTGTGATGGCTGACATCTAAACCATGATGGAGACCAGTTTTCTGGTGAAGCATACTGCTAGGGCAATAGAGAAAGCTTTAAAATAAAACCAGTAGTGGGAAAAATGATCAAGTAAGGGGAGATATGGTAAAGTAAACGGAAACAAAGTAGTAGAGCAGGGCAGCATTTTGGGTAATGATTACCAAAATGTAAAAGGAGGGGACAGGAAATATGTAAGACTTCATTAGCAGATAAGGCCAGAGACTGTAAAAATTAATTAAATAAAGCATAGACTTTTTTGTGAATGTATGCAGAATTTGCAACAAAATGGGTGAATTATTAGTATAAATAGAGATAAATATGTTTGACCAGATGGATGTGATAGAAAATGGCTTTAAGATTACCAAGGCTGGAACCAGAATTTAGGACGGTATTTACCAACATGTTTGGAAACTAGGAAAAGGTGACAGGGTTGTTCTGTATTTAAGGATGGCATTAGCTCTGTACTGAAAAATTACCTTCATTTGAATGTTCAATACATAGAATTAGTTTGGGTAGAGACAAGACATAGGAAAGGTGAGAGGTTCAGTGTGGAAGTAGTAATAGGGCACCTAACATTAGTTAGTACAGAACATAATTGTACAAAAAATAAAATGGTGCATGTCAGAAATAGACTGCAATAATTGTGGGTTACTTTAATTAAAATGTAGATTGTGAGAGAATCAGAATGGTGAAGGTAGACTAATGAGCTCATTTTCTAAGCTATCTTCAGGACAATTTCTTTAGAGCTGTAGGTTCTAGAGCCAACCAAGGAAAAAGCTCACCTAGACCTGGTAATGTGTAAGAAGATGGAACTAATAAAGTGATGTCGAGGTGACTTTGATCTAGGTGACTTGATTGAATTCAATGTTAATTTTGAAAGGGCGAGGTGGGTTCATGACTGGTGTTTTAAACTTAAAGGTAACCTGGGTGGATGTGACAACAGCTGGCTAAAGTAAGCATATGTTAGGTCTCGGCAGCAGAGATTGAGTGAATCCTTAGAAGGGAAAGGCAGTAGGAGTATACTTAAGAGGGAAATTAGGAAGGCAAAAAGGGGGCATGTTACAGTTATGGCAAATAGTGTTAAGGAGAATCCAAAGGGATTCTTTAAGTACATTAAGGACACAAGTGTAACTAAGGAGAGAATAGGGCTCCTCAAAGATCAGCAAGGCAGCCTATGTGGAGCCACAGGAGATCTAAACGTGTATTTTGCATCAGTGTTTACTGTACGGAAGAAAATGGAAGATATAGAATGTGGGGATATAGATGGTGATATCTTGAAAAATGTCCGTGCTACAGAGGAGGTACTGGAAGCCTTGAAATGCAGAAAGGTGGATAAATCCCCAGGACCTGATCAGGTGTTTCCTAGAACTCTGGGAATCGAGAGAAGTGATTACTGTGCCCCTTGCTGAGATATTTGTATCATCAGTAGTCACAGGTGAGCTACCGAAAGAATGGAGGTTGACTAACGTGATGCCACTGATTTAAGAAAGGTGGTAAGGAAACACCGGGGAGCTATAGACTGGTGAGCCTGACATCTGTAGCGGGCAGGTTGTTGGAGGGAATCTTGAGGGACAGGGTCTACATATATTTGGAAAGGCAAAGACAAATTAGGGATCGTCAACATGGCTTGTGCGTGGGCAATCATCTCTCACAAACTTTGAGTTTTTTGAAGAAGTAACAAAGTAGATTGATGAGGAAAGAGCATTGGAGGTGATCTATATGGACTTCAGTAAGGTGTTCGACAAAGTTTCTCATGGTAGACTGGTTAGCAAGGTTAGATCTCATGGAAATACAGGGAGAACTAGGCATTTGGACACAGAACTAGCTCAAAGGTAGAAGATAGAGGGTGGTGGTGGAGGGTTGCCATTTAGACTGGAGGCTTGTGACCAGTGGTGTGCCACAAGGATCGATGTCCCCACTGCTTTTTGTCATTTATATAAATGATTTGGATGGGAACATAAGTATATTAGTAAGTTTGCAGGTGACACCAAAATTGGAGGTGTAGTGGACAGTGAAGAAGGTTACTTCCGTGTACAATGGAATCTTGATCAGATGAGGAGAAAGTGAGGTTTGCAGATGCTGGAGATCAGAGCTGAAAATGTGTTGCTGGAACATAAGCCCGAAAAGTCCTGAAGAAGGGCTTATGCCCGAAACGTCGATTCTCCTGTTCCCTGGATGCTGCCTGACCTGCTGCGCTGTTCCAGCAACACATTTTCAGTCTTGATCAGATGAGCCAATGGGCTGAGAAGTGGCAGTTGGAATTTAATTTAGATAAATGTGAGGTGCTGCATTTTGGAAAGGCAATTCAGAGCAGCATTTATACACTTAATGGTAAGGTCCTGGGAAGTATTGCTGAATGAAGAGACCTTGGAGTGCAGGTTCATAGTTCCTTGAAAGTGGGGTCTCAGGTAGATAGCATAGTGAAGAAAGCATTTGGTATGCTTTCCTTTACTAGTCCGAGCATTGAATATAGGAGTTGGGAGGCCATGTTGCGACTGTATAGGACATTGGTGAGGCCACTTTTGGAATATTGCATATAATTCTAGTCTCCTTCCTATCGGAAGGATGTTGTGAAACTTGAAAGCGTTCAGAGAAGATTTACAAGGATGTTGCCAGTGTTGGAGAATGAGAGCTATGGGGAGAGGCTGAATAGGCTGGGGCTATTTTCCCTGGAGCATCGGGAGTCCTTACAGAGGTTTATAAAATCATGAGGGGCATAGATAGGATAAATAGACAAGGTCTTTTCCCTGGGGTAGGGTAGTCCAGAACCAAAGGGCGTAAGTTTAGGGTGAGAGGGGAAAGATATAATAGAGACCTAAGAGGCAACTTTTCACACAAAGGGTGGTGCATGTATGGACTGAGCTGCCAGAGGAAGTGGTGGAGGTGAGTACCATTACAACATTTAAAAGGCATCTGGATGGGTATATGAATAGAAAGGGTTTAGAGAGATATGACCAAGTGCTGGCAAAAGGGACTAGATATTAGGATATCAGGTCGGCATGGACAAGTTAGACCGAAGGGTCTGTTTTTGTGCTGTACATCTCTATGACTCGATGATTCTAATCTTTGAAACTAGATTGAAAGGTGGAGTTGTTAGTGACAGATTTTAAAGGAGATATTTAATAACTCTTAGTAAATATTTATCCCAGTGCAAAAATACTTTTGAAAAGGATGTGTCATCAGTGGTGTACTAAGAAATTTAAGGATACTATTAACTTGAAAGTAACAATACAAGTCTGCAAGATTTAGGTCATGCAAGTGGTAGGTCAAAGTTGAGCTGACTTTGGAGCAAGCAAAGAATAACTAAAAAGATAATAAAGGCAAAAGTTAAGTTGGAGAGAAAGCTAGCTAATGATGTAAAAACAGTAAGGTTTTCTACAAGTATTTGAAAAAGAGTAACTAAAGCTAGTATTGATCCTGTAGAGAAAGTGACTGGGGAATTAATGCAAAACAAAGAAATGGTGGAGGCTTTACACAGACATTTTGTCTGTCTTCACATAGAAAACTTAACAAACATAGTTGAAAAGAGATGATAAGGAGAGAAAAATTTAAAACAATCATTAACACCAGGGAAAGTGAGCTAGTAGAACAATTGGACCTAAAGGATGACCAGTCTCCAGGACTGGATGGCCTGCATCCCAGGGTCTAAAGGAAAGTGGTGATACAGACAGATGAATAAGTTATAATTTTTAAAAATTCCTGGTATAAAAGGGTCCAAGAGGTTTGAAAACTAGCTATTGTAACACCTTTATTCAAGGAAGGAGTGAGGTAGAAAGCAGGAAACTATAGGCCAGATCACTTTTGCAACTATTGTAGGAAAGGTGCTAGAGCCTATTAATAAGGTGCTTATAGTAGAATACTTTTGATTACAATGTAATCAGACAGAGAGTCAACATTTTGTGCAAACAGCATTCATTGTAGACAGAAGGGAACTGGTTGACGTGTTGTACTTGGATTTCAAAAAAGGCATTTGACAAAGATGCCATATGAAAGGTGATACTCAAGATAAGAATGCATGGTGTTCGATGTATCATATTAGTATGGACAAATGATTGCTGCAATACCTGTACTAGGACTCAACATGTAGAGCCATATGGTGGCTCAGTGGTTAACACTGCTACCTCCGTGCCAGAGACCCAGGTTTGATTCCAGCCTTGGGCGACTGTCTGTGTGGAGTTTGCACATTCTCCCTTTGTCTGAATGGGTTTCCTCCTACACTTCAAAATGTGCAGGTTAGGTGGATTGTTCATGAGAAATGCAGGGCTACAGGGATAGGGTAGGGGGTGTGTCTGGCTGGGATGGTGTTCGGACAGTCAATGTGGACTTGATGGGCTGAATCTCTAGGTTACGCACTGTAAGCGTACTATGTAACCTCTCACCATATTGTTTTTATACTCTTTCTGCTAAAATTGACAATTTCATATTTATCCACATTGTATACCATTTACCAGATCTTTATCCACTCATTAATCCTAGTCTTCTTAGAGCAGCATGTTAGAAAAGCTATCAAAGATCATGCTATTTTAGTGTATTGTTCTATGTGTGATGTGGTAGGATTAACAAGAAATGTTGGAGTTAAGGATCCTCATGTAGTATTTCAAATTTGGTTTGAAAGAGATCAGCTTGAGTCTCAAGTAATTGTCCTCTACCTAAATAAGAGTAATTACAGAGATATGAAGAAAAGGGTGCATAAAGCAGGCTGGGGCAATAGACCAAGATCAGTGGAAATGAGGTGGCAGGACATTTCAGCAGTTATTTCATAATGCTTAGTAAAAATATATTCTGTCAAAATGAAGACTTGATAAAAATGATAAACCACTTGTGGTTAACAGAGGTGGTCAAGGAGAGTTTCGTCAAAACCTAAGGCATATAAAGTGACACAAACTATTGGCCAGAAAACTGGGAATGTTAGGAAATAGCAGCAGATGTCAAAAAAGCTAATCAAGGCAGAAAGTTGATAATGAAAGTAAATTTGTAATAAATTCAAAAACAAATAGGAAGGGCTCTATACATTTATAAAAGACAGTAACTAATGTAAGTGTGGGCACCTTGGAGGATCAACTGAGGAATTACTAATGACAAGGGAACAGCAGATATTTAGGTTAATGAATTGGAAAAGGAGGCAGAGTGTATCCAAATTTGCTGCTGATTGTTTAGAAAATATCTATGTGTTCAGGGATGTTGATGCACATCTCTAGACTAGTGAGCCTTGAACCAAGGCCTCCTCGTTCTGAAGTAGGGCACTACCACTGTGCAACAAAAGTCATAATTTGGTGCTGATACAAAAACAGGGTGAGAGGGTATGTTGTGATTTGGACATAAGGAAGTTGCATGTAGGTTGAGAGGATAAAAACATGTCAGATGGAATTTAATGCAGTAAAGTGTGGGATCATTCACCTTGGTAGGAAGAATGAAAATGTCGACAATTTATTACTTGAATGGAGAGGGACTCCTAGTAAAGTGCAGCGCAAAGACATATGCATGTTTATGTGCATGAAACGCAAAATATTAATATGTAGGCGCAACAAATAATTATGAAGACCTTTGGAATTTTGGCTTTTATTGCTTGGTGGTTAGAGTTTAAAAACAGGGAAGCCTTGTTTCAACTGTACAGGCTGTTGGAGAGGCTGCATCGAGAGTTTTGGTCCCTATGCTTTAAAAAAGGATGTATTGACATCAGAGGCTTTTCTAAAGAGATTTGTTAGACTAATTCCTGGGATAAAGGAGTTCATTTATCAAGCACAACTAAGTTGGCTAAACTTTTATATTTGGAGTTTATAAAAATGTGAGTGATCTTATTGAAACATACAAGATTCTGAGGGGCTTGATAAGTAGATGGTAAGATGAGTCCACCAATGGTAAAGGCATCTTTGAAGTAAGAGACATAGCTACAGAATAAAGGAATGCTCAAGAAATGCGAAGGGATTTCTTCTTCCAAAGGGTAGTGAATGTCTGAAATTCTCTATGACAGACTTGTGAAGGCTAGCTCATTGCCTAACCCTATCAAGGCTGGATCACTGAAAGTATTTTAAAATAAGGTAGAGTTTTGAAAAATTTGGAGCTGAGGCTTACATTAGGCTGTCACAAAGGAGGCCTGGGACAGATCAGCCAGGATCTTGTTGAATGGTGGTCAGGCTTGAGAGGCCAAATGGTTTACTCCTGCTCCTATTTTTTTAAAAATGATTTGATCTTATTAAATGGTAGAGTAGTCTCGAAGGACCCAATGGCCTATTCCTTTTAATTTCTTCTATTCCAATGACAGCCAGTTTTAGTTCACAATAATAGTTTGTTGCCTTGAACATTGTTCAATATTTGTCCGACAGAAGTGGAACAAGGCAGATTTGGATCTGTTGTGTAAACATTCCAATTGCACTTAGGGGCAGAGAGAAGTCAAACAACTTGAAGAAAAAATAATTTGAGAATGTACCTTTGATTAAATTAACTTTGTGCTAAAGTGTTGTTTAGTATGATTTCTCACTTAGGCCAGAATGTCCTTTTTAAGTCTAGTTTTTGAATTTCAGTGGAAATTAAAGTTGGTTTAGCTATGCTTTTCTTTGTTGTAGTGTTAAAATCTGTTTGTAGAAAAGCAACAAAAAATATTTCCTTACTGCACCCATCATCTTACTATGTGCATTTCTATTATAGAACTGTAAGAACAATGCTCATAGATTGAGCCTCAATTAAATAAGCTTGATTGTACTTTTTGTACAGAAATCATGTATTTAAACTCAAAACTCCCATTCACTTCTATGAGAGTTTCCAATAGAATGTGAAATCCAATAGAACAGAATCACGGAAGCAGGCCATTCAGCCAATCAAGTCCACATCGGCCCTCTGATGTGGACTTGACCCAGACTCACCACTTACCCTATTCCAGTAACCCTGCATTTCTCATGACTAATCCATCTGGCCTGCATGTCTCTGGACACTATGAGCAATTTAGCATGGCCAATCCACCTAACTTGCACATCTTTGGATCTTTACAAAGGTTTTATGACAGTTGAATAATATATGTATCTCCAAGTCAGTAAAAAGGAATGCTTCACTTGTGATTGCAACCCACACATTTTGTCAAAGATACTCTTGTGCCATATTTGTGCAAATTGTTTTTTCATTAGACATGTATAAGCTCCATGTAGTTTCCCATTTCCTCTGTTAACTTATTTTGTTCTGTTGATTTATGAAATACTTTTTTTTATTAAACATTTATCATTTGACTTTTGAAGTAGTCTAAAATATGCAGGACCTGACCAGGTGTACCTTAGAACTCTATGGGAATCGAGGGAAGTGATTGCTGGGCCTGTTACTGAGATATTTGTATGATCGATAGTCACAGGTGCTGGAAGACTAGAGGTTGGTTAACGTGGTGCCACTGTTTAAGAAAGGTAGTACGGACAAGCCAGGGAGCTATAGACCAGTGAGCCTGACATCGATGGTGGGCATATTGGAGGAAATCCTGAGGGACAGGATGTACATGTTCAAAGTTTGTGAGAAGATTTGTAGCTCGGGTGCTCTTGCTGTGGTTCTGTTCGCCGAGCTGGAAGTTTTTGTTGCAAACGTTTCGTCCCCTGTCTAGGTGACATCCTCAGTGCTTGGGAGCCTCCTGTGAAGCGCAGGGACAGGCCGGTCGCAGTAGTCTGGCTGTCATTTCAGAGATGTTCTTGATGTATGTAGTGTGGCTAGTCCTTTGGATTGCGGCATGTCCTCGTTCCGTTGTCTTTCCCTTAGGCATCTGCTGTTGAAATTGCGAGGGTATCCGTTTTGGCGAATATCGCAATTTCATCAGCAGATGCCTAAGGGCAAGCGAAACAAAGAACAGCCAGGGAATTCCTAGAAGCATGGCACTCATCCACAAACTCCATCAACAAACACATAGACCTGGACCCAATATATCGGCCACTACAGCGGACAGCTGAAACTGACAACCGGAAGCGGCAGGGACAGACCACTATAAATGCTGGAGGAAACACCACAGAAGTGCTTCACAGGAGGCTCCCAAGCACTGAGGATGTCACCTAGACAGGGGACGAAACGTTCGCAACAAAAACTTCCAGCTCGGCGAACAGAACCACAGCAGGATGTACATGTATTTGCAAAGGCAAGTACTGATTAGGGATAGTCAACATGGCTTTGTGCTTGGGAAATCATGTCTCACAAACTTGATTAAGTTTTTTGAAGAAGTAACAAAGAGGATTGATGAGGGCAGAGTGGTAAATGTGATTTATATGGACTTCAGTAAGGCGTTTGACAAGGGTTCCCCATGGGAGACTGGTTAACAAGGTTAGATCTCATGGAATACAGGGAGAACCGGCCAGTTGGATACAGAACTGGCTCAAAGATAGAAGACAGAGGGTGGTGATGGAGAGTTGTTTTTCAGACTGGAGGCATGTGACCAGGGGAGTGCCACAAGGATCAGTGCTGGGTCCACTACTTTTCATCATTCATATATATGATTTTGATGTGAGCATAAGAGGTTTAGTTAGTAAGTTTGCAGATGACACCAAATTGGAGGTGTAATGGACAGTGAAGAAGGTTACCTGGAGCGTCAGAGGCTGAGGGGTGACCTTAACCAAGAGGTTTATAAAATCATGAGGATAAATAGATAAAGTCTTTTCCCTGTGGTGGGGGAGTTAAGATCTAGAGGGCATAGGTTTAGGGTGAGAGGGGAAAGATATAAGAGAGACCTAAGGGGCAACCTCTTCACGCAGAGGTAATACGTGCATGGAATGAGCTGCCAGAGGAAGTGGTGGAGGCTAGTACAATTGCAACATTTAAAAGGCATTGGATGGATATATGAATAGAAAGGGTTTGAGGGATATGAGCCAGGTGCTGGCAGGTGGGAGTAGATTAGGTTGGGATATCTGGTCAGCATGGACAAGCTAGATTGAAGTGTCTGTTTCCGTACTGTCCATCTCTATGACGCTAGTGTGCATAATTTTATTTGGCTTTGAACTGCAAAGGGAGCCATTGGATAAGATGATCCAAAATTTATAAACTGCACCATTCCCATACTAGCCCATCAAGTTTGACATGTCCTTTTGCTCCATGTACAATATCCACTCAGTGTTAGCTTACTTTTTGCTCAGCTCCAAATGCATGTAGTCTAGTCTTGATACAGATTTGGTTTTATTCCCGTAAATGATTTAGTTTAGGACATTTAAAATAGACAAGGCAATTAACATTACAATGAAGAATGTAATTTGTAAAAAGTGAATTTTCAGGTGTGTTTAAATTAAATGTACTCAATCCATCTACTCCCTGTTAAGATTTAGAATCAGGGCTTTCTTTGCCTTGGACATACTAGATTGAAGTAATGCCTGTCTCTTCACAGCTCTGAAGAATTTTTTAGCATACCATTTTCTAATTTTGTTCATTGTCAGTAGTTTCTCTTGTTTCTGACCAAATGACTTGAACATTAATACAAACAGCATTAAAGAACATTAACCCTATTTTCCAGGCGGTCGGTTTTCCAGGTATTGTTGTGACTTATCATGTCTTTTTCTTTATTAGAAATCTTGCTATTTTCAAACAAGCTCCTGTCTGAATTCTGTAACACCTTCATGAAGTAGTTTGCTTTGGTCCAGGGTTGTAAGTTGGTGAGCAGTTCTGTGAGCCATTATGAAAATTACAGTATTTACCATGACCTGTGCTGTAGCAGAATCAAAATTAAAATTAAAATACCTTAGTATGTGTAATGCTATTCAGTAGTAGACTGGCAACTGCTGGGCTGACCATATTCAGTGTGCTGAGCAATGAAAATTGAAGTAGTTTGGGGAATGCTACATGCTTAGATCAGGAATTCTGTATATTGCCCGAACGGATGTTGATTTGATACATTGGAATTCTGTAATTGGGTCAGAATTTTGCTTACATCAGGTTTGCATTTATCTGGAGTCAACTGTAATAGATTATCTTCAGCAAACTTTATAAATACAATTATGGTGTTCAGTGATGGTGCAGAATGGGTTCTAAATCTGGATAACCCAACTTTGAATGTTACTAAGAAGATTAGTTAAAATATGCAAATCAGTCCATTTTATGCCAGTTCCTATCCAGTTTGCATGTGAAACCATACCATTGTATGTGCTAAGGCTTTTAGAGGCAGTAAATTAGGCAGGGAATTTTCAGTGCAATGAGAAGTACTTGGATCTCAACTGGTACCATAGTTTCTGAACAGTGAGATGATTAAAATCAGTATTTCCCAGTGACTAATCAGGAAAACTCCTTAGAGTATTGATTCTAGTCTAGATTGCTTCTGTAGTATGATTTTGCTGCTGCATAATCTGTATCACAGACATGCTCTACAATGTGCACTTTAAATAAAGATTATATGTCTGCCTATGCAGTTAACCTAACTTTGTGCTCTCTGGTATCACTGTTTCTGTTTACACTTGTCTGTCTGTCTTCAAATTGTTGCTTTTGAAGAATTTTTATAATTTTGACACCTGATACTCTCATTGTCAATATAGTTTTTAAAAATTTTTAATTAAGAGTTGCCATTAATAAGCTCAGTTCTTAGTTCTAGCCAGCATCCCCCAAATGAAATTGGAAATACCTGTCTTTAAAATCTTGAAGTAATAGTCTGTAGTCAGCTATGTACATTGAGCTTATTCTATGTTGTATTTACATTATATTTTCTTTTATGTTTTCTTTTTAATTATCTTTTGGTGACATCAGATTTCTGAAAATTAAACTATAGATTATGCCTACACTTGAAATATGATGGTTGTGATCACACATTTGCAGTCACCAAAGAATGAGGGGTGTGGTTTTTAAAAAAAAATCATTATTTCTCAACCCCATTCCAAAGCAGTCCAAGATATTCATATAATCATAAAAGTTAAATTTGTGCAAATACTTAATTATAGTTTTTTTCTGAATTGTAGTTGTACAGCATGGAGCAAGTCCTGCACCAGTAGTAATGTGTTACGTAGGTCTTTTATTCTAGAGAAAGGCATTAATTAATCACTAGCTCCCTCGTATATGCATGAATTATTGTTCTCTAACATTTCAGAATGTCCTGTATTTCATCAGAACTGATGGTGCTTTTTTGGCACGTATAAGTGTGATGTTTTAACAAATGAAATTAACTGATTCAGGTGGTACAATGATCTTAACAAGTTGTCATTCCATCTCTGGGAATTGAGATGCAATCCAGTGCAGATCAATGGAGTAAAAGCTGACTGGAAACATCTTATGGGAATTGTTTATAGGTTTTCAAGCTGGGATCAGCAAGAAGCACTTGACAATCAACGCTTTCTGTCTGTGGTCAGGCAAACTGCAGATATTTTTTAATCAACCAGTTCAGCAATGTTATTACACACCTCTGGAGCGGGTGGGATTTGAACTCCGATCTGTTGGCTCATAAATAGAGAAGCTAAAGCTGTGCCACAAGAGCTCCCTAAATTTAAATTCCACTGTTGCTATGGTTGGATTTGAATCCATGATGGCCAGGTATCAATATGGATCTCTGATCTAACAATGTTACTACTAGGCCACCACCTTATTGCTTTCAGGCAAATTGCATTCTGAAAGTACAGTGTCACATGTTCTGTTTTCAATACTTGCTTTTTTGTATTTGCTGCCTTCGTGTATGTTTTCTGTGTTAACAAACATTAATAAAAAGTCTGCGTTGATAAGTGTATTCTTTTGGTTAGCTGATACATTGTCCTCTTTAAAAAAAAATAACAAACTGATCTGTAAACAAGCGCAAGTGTTTAAAAGGCAAAACATGTCTGCATAGAACAGTTTGGATATCTTGTTTAAAGTCAGGTCTTTTGTTCTTGCTTGTTCCAGACTGCTACAGAAAATGTGTGGTAAACTTGTTTCTGGACATTTAATAATTTATAACTACAGACTTGTGAGGGATACCATAATAGGTCATCTGGAAGGACATGATCTGATTAGGGAGCTGGTGGCTTCAAAATGGTCAGATTTGTCAAGTCGGTTTATTTGATTTTTTTGGGAGGAAAATTGCAGATCTCGAGGACAATTACAACAACAATTTTTATCTATATCGTGCCTTTCACATAGCAAAAAGTCCCAAAGCGCTTAGCAATTATTATCAATAAAAACATTTTTGACATTGATCCACAGTAGTGATTCAGAGAATTTAGGGAAGACTTTGACACTATCTCACATAAACTGGTTGATGTGGTACAAGCTCGTGGAATATCTAGTGCAATATGAGGCTGAATTGATGCATGGCCTGAGATGTGCAGGAAGAATTGTAGTGAAAACCATTTGTTCTGAATGCCTGTGGATTTAATGGTTGGGCTGATATTCATATATAGCAAAGGATAGATATAAAATCCTTTGCTTTGAACCTAGTATTTGAGCACCAGTTATCCAGTTTAAAGTTTCGGATGTCAAAGGAAAATAGGTTAATAGGACATTCTTTTTAGAGTAGGGTTGGATTATAGAATGCCAAGAGGACATATAGAATAGAATATAATGCAGTTTTATAAAAGAAAAATGGGGATAGAAAATCATGGCCACAAAACTGATGGGAGATTTGAAAATGAACTAGTAAGAAAAGGGCCCTTTCCTTTGAAAAAAATCACATTATTAGAATTACAGAGCTTCCCATTCTGGTTATTTTGTACTGACCTGGTTTTGCTTATTACTTTAGCATAGTTGCACACATGATCGCTTAAAAGAATGTTGAGGAAAAATAAATCCTTTTATGTTATGAATTTGTACTATGTAGCAATCTTGTGGCTTGTTATTTGGAGGAAAGATATCAGCTGGAGTTCCTGATTGCTGATAGTAAATATGAGTATAATATATAAATGAAATGATGGATAAGTCAAATGCTTCCTAAAGTCTAAAGGCTTGACAGCCTGCACTGTGTAAGCTGACACATGAAAAATAGTCATATATCAGAAAGAATTATCACTTGTATAAAGTTAACCCAGCATGAATCAGTCACAAGTAGTTTTTTTAAATCTTTGGAGTGGGGTTGTTGGGGGAGACATGGTTATACATAATGTAGAGTATTTGGTTTTCAAGTTGTTTAGAAAATACCTTGTGATTTGACAACGCCTGAATTTTTTCCAGTTCCTTTTTGCCAAATAAGAATTGTGTGCAGACCACAGATTGGGGAGATATGGAGGATGAGAGGCATTTACGTTAAAATTGAATGGTTATGGAAACTGTTTTTTGCTTACCATGTTCCTAGACTGACTATAATGTTGCTTTCAAATGGGAAAAGAATGTTGCAGAGGTGGCGTCTTTAGGATGTTCCATTCATTTGTCATCCAATAGATCTGTTTCATCTCTGCAATAATTAATTAGGTAGTGCTGCTGGATGAAGTTAGGGTCATTATTTATGTAAGCTGCTCTTATATTTTGTTTTATCAATTATAAACTGGTAAGTTTTTCAACACTTCTAATTAAAAAACGATGTTAAATTTTCCGTGTAAATCTAACCTTTCATTTCAATATACTGAAACATATCACGTCGACTCTAGTGTAAAGCAGTGTGACCTGCTGTATGTACAAAGGCTTCATGTTGCTGGAATATCTACCAGTTGTCACTACAAAGCAATTATATTGCCATGATTTCATTTTGGTTTACATTGCTCAGATAACAAATTGCATGTACTTTTGGCACTGAGAAGATATGTATTCAGGACTAAGTTACAAATTTGGTTGCCTTGACACATTTCAAATCACAATTTAAAGCTTTATTATTTAGTTTTGCACAACCATTTCAAAATTTAAACTTTGTATATTACTATTCTAAATCTAAGTGTCAGCATGGATCCTTGATTGAACGCTCATCTCTGAATCTAACGATTGTTGGTTGAAGCCATGCTGTAGCAGTGTGAGCATTCAAATCTAGGCAGTTACTCCAGTACAGGCTATTTTTCAAATTTCTTGGTAAACTGGGGTCCTATTTTCCTGTTCAGGGAGATATTTTTTGAAGAAGAGCAACAAATTTTCCCAATGGCCTGGCCAGTATTTAACACTCAACCAACACACACAACTAGATTAAATAGCCCTTCATTTCAATGCCACTTATATAATTTTATACATGCAGTTGGGAACTATGTTGATGGAATCTGGAGATGTCTATCATTTCTTTAGGATGCCTTGAGAACAGGAAAGGTGCATTGAAATTGCAAGTTTATTGGTCTTAAATAGTACATTCTTTGTGATTTAAGCAAGAAAGGGACAGTCAAACTTTCTTTTCAGTGCAGTTTTGGATCATTAAGAAGCCTAGATGGCACAATGAGATCATTTGTTCTTTGACATTGAGAAGTTAGGTTTGATTCTTGGCCAAATTAAAATTAATTGGAGTGTAAATCCTTTATCCCCTATTGCTGTTTATTTAACCTAATTTAATTATAGGTTATAGAGTCATAGAGATGTATAGCACGGAAACAGATCCTTCCGTCCAACTCACCTGTGCCGACCAGATATCCTACATTAATCTAGTACCATTTGCTAGCATTAGATTAGGCCCATATCTTTCTAAGCCCTTCCTATTCATATACCCAAAGAGATGTCTTATGAATGTTGTAATTGTACTAACCTCCACCACTTCCTTTGGCAGCTCTTTCCATACACTCATCACCCTCTGTATGAAAATGTTGCATCTTAGCTCCCTTTTAAATCTTTCCCCTCTCACCTTAAACCTATGCCATCTAGTTTTGGACTCCCCTACCCTAGGGAAAAGACCTGGGCTGTGTACAGTATCCATGCCCCTCATGATTTTATAAACCTCTATAAGGTCACCCCTCAGCCTCCGATGCTCAGCCTATTCAGCCCCTCCCTATAACTCAAACCCTCCAACCCTGGCAACATCATTGTAAGTCTTTTCTGAATTCTTTCAAGTTTCACAACATCTTTCCGATAGCAGGGAGACCAGAATTGAAGACTGTATTCCAAAGTGGCCTACTCAATGTTCTGTACACCGCGACATGACCTCCCTACTTCTATGTTCAGTGCACTGACCAATAAAAGCAAACTTATCCAATGCCGCCTTCACTATCTTGCCTACCTGTGACTCCACTTTCAAGGAACTATTGATCAGCATTCCAAGGTTTCTTTGTTCGGCAAAGGCCTTTTTCTTTTGAGTAGTTCTAGAACTTAAGTTTTGCAGGCTAATTCTTCCCAAAATTTATTCAAAGATGTATGTTTTATGTGGGAAATCTTGAAATCCACATACTTGCAAACTATAAAATATGATTTAAATTTCTTTTGGATATTTTGCCTTCGATTTGAAGCCTTTAAAGATGTTTAAAGAATGAAACATTCGTTGGATCAGCAATAGCTGGTGCTTTGATATAAAAAGATCTACATTTGTTCTCTTTCTACCCTTCCTTTTTGCCTTGTGCAGTCCTTGCTACAGGGTATTCCTTTGTCCTCTTATTGATATCTGTGAAAAATGACGAGTGATCCTGTCCTATGTATACTGAAACATTTGAAAACTTCAGAACTCAGGGACGAAGATGCCTGAATAAGTCATTAGTTACAGTGGTATGATCATAAAGCACTATATGTCTAATATTTATCACATTCTGCAAAGCACCATAATTCTTTCAGACTGAGAGAGTACCTGGGAAATTGCAAGGGTAATGTATCCAAATTTTAAAGAGAGAGTTAGTTGAGTCTCTATTTCTATCTCTAATTCTAATTTCAATCATTTCAATTTTATTCTGTTTCCAATGAGCATTATGATCAAAGTCAAGCTTTATTAACACAATGAAATGAAGGTCCTTTGTCATAAAATTTCAAAAAGACCTATGATCCTGAAACAGAGATGATGCTCCCTTTAACATTATCCTTGAATTACACTGTCTTCTCAATCTCTCCACCTTTGATTCTTTGTTAGAAATGTGCTCATGTTTTCTCAAAGAAAGTTTACCCATCTTATGATTACTGCCCATTGCTGCTTACGTTGATTATTTTCTTATGGAAACTGTTATCCTGACTCAATTGGAAGTTCTCACTGAATCAGTAATTAGCAGCATGGCTTTTACCATTGTCATCCCATTTGTGTGTGCGATGCATCATGTTCCTCTGTATTCTGGAACTTTGCTCTTTAGTATTGGTTAATTAGCTGTCATTGATTTGAATAACTCCAAAACCTTTTGACTGGGGTCTACCACCATGTAATTGTAAGCCAGGAAATAACTGAATATTCTACCAAAACTATGTTCATGGTTTCTTCTTTGTTTATCTGAGCAATGGTTATTGATTCTTGCTCTAACCTCAGGGTTTAATGTTCTCTTCCAGTCAATCAATCAATGAGTGAAGTAAGTCACTCTTTTTCAACTTTTGTTTTCTATTACCATTTTCAACATCCAGTGCATTCGTAGTTGAATCATTTATATCTTCTCGTTCATGCCCTGGATGAAGGAATGTAAGCCATACTTTTCAGATCTTTTGATTTACTGGAGGAAATCTTCCCTTCCTTTTAAGATCAGAAGTTGGGTTGTTTACTGATGATTGCACCATGTTCAGCGTCATTTGTGACTCCAGCTTAGATGTGGAAAAACTTAGACAAGATCCAGACTTGAATTGAAAAGTGGGAAGTAATATTAGCACCACACATAGGTCAATCATGTGTCATGTCCAGCAAGAGAAAATCTAACTATCACCTCTTTGCCATTCAGTGGTATTTCCTTTAGGTGACTCTTTACTATTAGCTTCCTAGGGGTTACCATGGAACAGAAACTGAACTGGGACAGCCGTGTAAAATCTGTGACTTCAAGAACAGGTCAGAGGCTAGGGATTCTGTGGCGAGTAACCGAACTCCTGTTTCCCTCATGGTCTGTCCACCATTGACAAGGCACAGGTCAGGATTGTGATGGAAGATATTTCTCTTTCCATGATGGGTGCAGTTCCAACAACAGTCGAGAAGCTTGTCGCTAACCAGAACAAAGCAGCCTGTTAGAATGCATTCCATCCACCACTTTCAACATTCATTCCTATTGTCACTGACACATTTGTAGCAGTGTATATCATCTAAAAGATGTATTGCAGGAAATTAGTAAGGTCCTTTCAACAGTTTGCAAATGTTCGAGCTTTGCCATCTAGAGCAGCAAAGACAGCAGATGCGTAGGGAGACCACCATCTGCAATTTCCCCTCCAAGGCTTGTGACATCCTAAGTTAGAACTGTATCACTGTTCCTGTGCTGTCAGTAGATCAACATCTTGGAACTCCATTCCTTTCAGCACTGTGGGTATCTGGACACCCAAGGCTTGCAGCAGTTCAAGAATGCCAACCTGCCAGCACCACCTTTAGGGCAATTGGATATAAACATTAAATGCTACCCATGCCAGCGATGCCCACATCCCATGAATGGGGTGGACTTTTCAGTGCTTAAAATTAAAACAAAACTGGGAACGTCCACTGAATCTGACCATTTTAATAGATAGGAATCTATTCGCAAGAAGCAGTTTGGTTGTTTTGAAGATTTTAATGGGACTGCTGCACAGTCATTCTATTTTTAACTGCAGGCAATGTGGTTTCCCAGACTTGGGGAAATATAGCAGCTTTAAAAAGGCAGGAAAGGCTGAAGTTGAGATGCATGTCTTTCCAGTGCTGCAGTTGGGCTAGAAGGAACATGGATGCTTAAACTCCATCTGTCTGCCTAAAAGGCCTTCAGCCTGTCAGTCAGGCTACCTGTAGAATCCACTTAGAGTCCTGCAATTTAATTCTGCTGGGCAGTAAAGAAACATGTGCTTCTGGATTCTCCATGGCTAAAATTCAGCTCATCATTTCTGTGGAAAGTTTTATGGTCTCCCACCTTTAATATATCAAAATTCTTGGTTTCAATATCTCATTTGATTTTTAAATAAAGATATCGAATTGCTTCAATTGCCAATGCAGCCTTCAAGAAGCTTCATGTTGCACAATGCTTTCTGCATCAATTGCTCTTGACTCCACACGAAAGATTCAGTGATGACCATGCCTGTCCAAAACAGTAGTTTCTGTCTTACCTGGCAACTCTTATTGTAAACTGACATTTCTGGACAGAAGAGAAACTTGCATATTGAGCAGTCTAACCTTCCAATTTCACAATATTTCTTCCTCTGTATAATTTACTGCTGTTCTGAAAATGTGTTGCTGGAAAAGCGCAGCAGGTCAGGCAGCATCCAGGGAACAGGAGAATCGACATTTCGGGCATAAGCCCTTTTTCAGGAATCTGCTGTTCTCAAGTTTGCTCTCTTTCTTTTAAGTTCATAACATGGCATCTTTCATTGTCTGTCTGTTTTTGCATCCATTTCTACTATACTGTAATTGAGATCCATTGTATTCTATTACCTTGGCTGAAATAAAACTGGATTTTTGTACCACAGTACTCCACTTTGGGTTGTTTTAAAACTTTTTAAAAATTTAAGCCAGGCAATTATTCATTAGAGGTGAAAACAAAATAATGCTCACGGTGGAAATATTAATAAAAAACAAAATGCTGGATGCACTCAGTATGTCAGGCAGCATTTGTGAAGTGAAAGATAAAGTTGCTGTTTCAGGTTGGTGACCTCTCATCAGAATTGATGACAATTCAATACTTCTTGATTTTTACTTCTTCTTCTGTTACTCTTAACTGATGTAATCAATTTCCTCAACTATACTGTAATGGTTTCACCATGAATTTTGAAGTTCTCTGGCAAAAAGTAGAATATACATATGAAGTATTTTGACTGCCATTACTTTATAGTTTTGGAATCAGAGGACAGCAATCACCTGCGAGTATCATGGTGCCATTCTTAGAATCCTGTAGTAAATCATTGTCTTCATGTATGGTGGAGAGAAAGATTTATCTTGGTCAAAGTTAACAATAGCATGTTCAGGTATAGGTCTGTGGCCATTAGAATTACAGTGATCTAGTAGGTAGTGTCAGTAAGTAAAAGGCACAGGATTTTGTGAACACAAAATGTGCTGTCAGAGATTTTGATAATGAAAATTGGAATAAGTGTTGTTGGATTTTCAAATAATTTTGTTCACTAACTTGGAAAATAGTTTCAATATCATGATTTCACTGGCATTCAAGCTGACAGTCACTGACACGGCAACCTGGTTCATACCTTGCTAGATTGTGTAGAAATCTGTCCTTTCTAAGTAATGGCCGCAATATCCATAGAATTTATTTTGATTCACTGATGGGATGTGGGCATCGCTGGCTGGGTCAGCATTTATTGCCCTTCTCTAGTTTCCCTTGAGAAGGTGGTACACAAAGAACATTACAGCGCAGAAACAGGCCCTTCAGCCCTCCAAGTCTGCGCCTGTCCATATCCTATTTCTAAATCTGCCTTCTATTTTCTAAGGATTTGTATCCCTTTATTCCCTGCCCATTCATGTATCTGCCTAAATACATCTTAAATGACACTATTGTTCTTGCCCATACCACCTCCACTGGTAACGCATTCCAGGCACCCACCACCCTCTGTGTGAAGAACTTTTCACTTATACCTCCCCTAAACTTTTCCCCCCTCATTTTGAACTTGTAACCCCTAGTAATTGAGTCCTCCACTCTGGGGGGAAAAAGTTTCTTGCTATCCAACCAGTCTACACCTCACATGATTTTGTAGGCCTCAATTAGGTCCCCCCACCCCCCACTGTCTTCTTTCCAATGAAAATAAGCCTAATCTACTCAACCTGTCCTCATACACCTCCGTACCAGGCAACATCCTGGTGCACCCTCTCCAAAGCATCCACATCCTTTTGGTAATGTGGCAACCAAATGTGGCCGGACCAAAGTCGTATACAATTGTAACGTGACCTGCCAACTCTTGTACTCAATACCCTGTCCGTTGAAGGAAAGCATGCCATATGCTGCCTTGACCACTCTACTGACCTCTGTTGCCACCTTCATGGAACAGTGAACCTGAACACCCAGATCTCTCTGTACATCAATTTTCCCCAGGACTTTTCCATTTACTGTATAGTTTGCTCTGGAATTGCATCTTTGAAAATGTATCACATCACATTTGTCCAGATTGAACTCCGTCTGCCATTTTTCTGCCCAACTCTCCAATTTATCTATATTCTGCTGTATTCTCTGACAGTCCCCTTCACTATCTACTGGTGTCCAATCTTAGTGTTATCTGCAAACTTGCTAATGAGACAACCTGCACCATCCTCCAAATCATTTATGTCGATCACAAACAACAGTGGTCCCATCATAGATCCCTGTGGGAGACCACCAGGCACAGGTCTCCATTTTGAGAAACTCCCTTCCACTATTGCTTTCTGTCTCCTGTTGCCCAACCAGTTCTCCATCCATCTAGCTAGAACACCCTGGACTCCATGCGACTTCACCTTCTTCATCAGCCTACCAGGGGGAATCTTATCAAATGCCTTACTAAAGTCCATGTATATGACATATACATCCCTTTCCTCATCAATCAACTTTGTCACCTCTTCAAAAAATTCTACTAGATTTGTAAGACATTATCTTCCCTGCACAAAACCATGCTGCCTATCATTGATAAGCCCATTTTCTTCCAAATGGGTGTATATCCTATCCATCATATCTTCTCCAGTAGCTTCCCTATCACTGATGCAATTACCTGTATTATCCCTGCTACCCTCCTTAAACCAGGGGACAACAGTAGCAATTCTCCAGTCCTCTGGGACCTCCCCACGTTTTCAAGGATGCTGCAAAGATATCTGTTAAAGTCCCAGATATTTCCTATCTCACTTCCCTCAGTAACCTGGGATAGATCTCACCTGGTCCTAGGCACTTGTCCACCTTAATGCCTTTTAGAATACACAACACGTCCTCCCTCCTTATGCCGACTTGACCTAGACTAATCAAAGATCTACCCCTAGCCTCAACATCTGCTATGTCCCTCTCCTCAGTGAATATTAATGCAAAGTACTCATTAAGAATCTCTCCCATTTTCTCTGACTCCACGCATATCATTCCTCCTTTGTCTTTGAGTGGGCCAGCCCTTTCCCTTGTTACCCTCTTGCTCCGTGTATATGAATGAAAGGCTTTGGGGTTTTCCTTAACCCTGCTCACTAAGGATATCTCTTTTAGCCCTGTTAATTCCTCATTTCAGATTGGTCCTCCATTCCCGATATTCTTCCAAAGCTTTGTCTGACTTCAGTCGCTTTGACCTTATCCTTTTTCTTCTTAGGTAGTCTCAGAATTTCACCTGTCATCCATGGTTCCCTAATCATTTTCACAAGAACATACCTCTCCTGAACTCTGATCAACCTCTCTTTAAAAACCTCCCACATTCAAAGTTTGTGCGAAGATTTGTATTCGGGTGCTCGTTGCTGTGGTTCTGTTCGCTGAGCTGGAAGTTTTTGTTGCAAACGTTTCGTCCCCTGGCTAGGCGACATCATCAGTGCTTGGGAGCCTCCTGCGAAGCGCTTCTTTGATGTTTCCTCCGGTTTTTATAGTGGTCTGTCCCTGCCGCTTCCGGTTGTCGAATGTGGATTTCCCTTCAAACAGCTGCTCCCAATCTACATTCCCCAGCTCCTGTCGAATTTTGGTATAGTTGGCCTTGGTAGTGGTGAGTTACTTTCTTGAACTGCTGTGGTGTGTGTGCTGTAGGTAAACCCATAATGCTTTTGGAGAGGGAATTCAAGCATTTTGATCCAGTGACACAGAAGGAACAGAAATATGTTTCCAAGATCAGATAGTCAATGGCTTGTAAAGGAACCGGAAGATGCTGGTATTCCTAGCTATCTGCTATCCTTGTCCTTCAAGCTGGAAGTGGATATGGGTTTAGTGAATTTCTGCAGTGCATCCTGTAGATGGTACCCATTGTTGCTACCAACTGTTGGTGTTGGAGGGAAAAGATGTTTGTGGACATGGTGCCCATCAAGCGGACTGCTTTGTCCTGAGTAGTGTCAAACTTCATAATTGTAATCAGAGCAGTACTCACCCAAGCAAATGTTGAATATTCCATCACATGACTGACTTGTATATGGTGGACAGGCTTTGGGGAGTCAGGAGCCAAGTTACTTGCTACAGTATTTCAAGCCTGTGGTCTACTGCTGTAGCCACTATGTTTACATGGCTAGCCTGGTTCGGTTTCTGGTCAGTTATAACCCCTAGGATATTTATAGCGTTAAATTCAGTGATGGTAACATTGTTGAATGTAAAGGTCTGAAAGTTAGATTGTCTGTTATTGGTGATGCCCATTGTCTGGCATTTGTCTAGTGTGAATGTTACTTGTCACTTTTCCACCAAGCCTGGATATTATCCAGATCATGCTGCATTTGTATGTAGATTGCTTCAGAACCCATGGAATTATGATGAATATTGTCCAATCATCAGTGCACATCTCCACTTTTGACCTTATTTTGAAGAAGCTGAAGATGATTTGAGCCTGAGGCGTTCCCTGAGTAACTGTTGCAGAAATATCTTGGAGTTGAGATGACTGACCTCCAATACCTACAGCCATCTTCCTTTGTGCCAGATATGACTCTGACCAATGGAGAGTTTTCCCCTGATTCCTATTGACACCAGTTTTGCTCAGACTCACCTCTGGAATTCAGCTCTTTTATTTGCAATGAGATCAGGAGTTGAATGGCACTGATGGAAATCAATCTGGGCATCTGTGAACAGGTGATTTCTGAGGTGTTGTTGTTTGATAGCACTGCTGATGACCCCTTTGATTAAGTTACTGATGATTGAGATTGTACTGATAGGGCAGAAATTGGCTGGTTTGAGTCTGTCCTGCTTTTATGTACAAGGTATACCGGACAATTTTCCACGTTGGGTAGATGCTAATGATGAAGCTGTACTAGAACAGCTTGGCTAGGGTTCGGTAGGTTTTGGAGCACAAGTCTTCAGTACTAAATGTTGCCTTTGCACTACCCAGTATCTCCAACTATCTTTTGATATTGTGTCGCGCAGATTAAGTTGGCTGAAGACCAAAATGAAAACAAAATACTTTAAATGCTGGAAATCTGAAACAAAGACAGAGAATGTTGGAAAACAAAGCAGGTCTGGCAGAATTTGCGGGGAGCAATAGAGATAATATTTTGAATTATCTGAGATTTTACGATTTTGAAGATAACGTATTAGGTTTAATTTGTACTGCACTGTGTAATAAATCCATTTTGAAAATGTCATCAAAATCTATGAGAATAATAGGAAAAAAATGGTGGCTAATAATTAAGCCATTTACTGATCAGTTTTGGCTTTCTTCTTATTGGTCTGCACAGAGGTCACATAAAAACAGTAATCAGAGATTCATTCAGAAATAAGAGTTAATTGTTCAGATGTAGAGCAATGGTGCTATTAAATCAAGTAGATTCAGCATAATATGTGATAAAACTAAAAGCAACCCTCTCCCACCACACACATCCCCAAAAAAATACTTCCATAGTTTCATAAACAATGATGATGGTCCTTCTTTTTGCCTTCCCTGACTACCAGTCCCTATAGGTCTGTAAAATAAGAGAGGTGCATAGAGAAATGCTATTCATTCTAACTATACTCTGCAGATTTATAGAATTATTCAATTGTGTGGTCTAACCATGCTGAAGCTCAGTACGTGTCAAGCTATCTTATAAAGTACTTGTAAGGGTGGCCATTGTCACACTGGAGGTCAACATAGGAACAAATTAGTAGAAGCTGAGCAGTATGCACTTCATAGGTATGTGGATGTCAGTTAATGTGCATAAGTAGAAAAACATATAGGTATGTATTTACAGAAAGAATAGAGACCCATTGTTAATTGTGAACTTCACGTAATGGCAAAGACTTTTGTTTCTGTAGAAAACTCTTGTGCAGAAACTTATCTGAAAATGTTTCATTTAGGTTTTGTGTTCTCAGTTTCGGAAGCATATTTGGAATATCTCAATTAAGCAGCAAATACATTATTATGAGATGGCAACACATTTTCAGACCAGGGAGAATGGAAAGCAGTATCTGAAGAGAATTGAGGTTTAATTTTTGAGAGCTGGAGAGATTGTACCTGAGAATGAAGGAAGATTTTTTATTGACAGACATGGGTCTAACAGTGGGATACTGAGTATTTAGAAGCATGTTGAGAACGAAGTAGACACGTATATATTTAGTGAAGGCTGTTTCAGGGATTGGGAAGAAAATGGGAGTAAATTGGTGGCAAAAACAGTCAGCTGATGACAAATGGCTTCTGAGTAAGAATGTTGAGAGTTCAAACCCACTGTTGGACTTTAATAAAACTGTACTGGAGAAACTCAGCATGTTTGGCAGCATCTTTGGAGATAAAAAATGTTAATATTTTGAGTCCAGTAGTTAACTCTGATTTTCTCTCCACAGATGCTGCCAAATCTGCTGAGTTTCCTGAACAATTAGTTTCTGTTTCAGATTTCTGGCATCCACAGCTCTTTTGTTTTATTGGACTTGAATGTATACTTTACATGAACTTCAACAATATTGAGTTTAGATTTATATTGTTACAGTTCTTGCTTTGAATGGAATGTTAAACAGACATATCATCTAACTTCTGTGTTTTTTTAAATTTAACAATAGGTAATTCTCCTGGTGTCCTAACCAGTGTTTCTCCTTTAGGCATTACTTGATCATTTATCTCATTAGCTGTTTGTAAAGTCTTAGTGTATACAGATTATCAATTCAGTTTCTGATACAATATTGACGCATTCCAAGAATTAATTACTTGTGAATTACTTAGGTATTTCTAGGATTTGATAAGGTGCTACATAAATGCAAGCACTTTTTTAAACCACTGTAGCCTTGAAAATTCAATTTGCTCCCCATGTTCAATATCATAGTATCTTAAAAAAAAAAAATTTACCACACTGTTTTTTGAGCTCCTATTAAGGACAAATTAGAAGAGCAAGGTAAACATTTTCAACACTTTATGGTGTTAGCATTATACAATATCCTGGGTGTAATCAATGTTCAGCAACTCGCCCTTTGTGTAAAGACAAGAATACAGAAAAAACAGAAAAAATATTACATGAATAGCAAATGAAAAGTTAACGTTAATTGTTCTAAATATTTTGTCAGATATGCCAATGATTGAAAAACTAATTGTGTATGATCTTTATAAAATCTAAATTTTAAACATGTAAATTTTAATCTATAAACCTATATTTTGAGTGTGTACATATTATGTAGAATCTATTTTTGTAACTCAGATGGCATGCTTTGCTGCTTACAACAGCTCATTTAAATGGCTGATTACCTGCTAATAAAAGATTTTTGCTAACTATATATTGGCATTCAAATTAAGTTTGATAAGGTATTAAACATGAGTAAGGTTGGGTTGAGTTAATACTTTCAACTCTCTTCCGTCAGTCAAATTGAACAGTCTAAATTCATCAGAGCTTCTTTCTGTCAGAATTACAATTCTGTAGGGTATTACAGGATAAACTGAAAAGTAGCACTAGTGCGCTTTAGGATTATGGAATAATGCTAATTCAGCAGCAGAGCAGTTCATATGTTATTCTTTGTTAAGGAACTTTGCAGAACCTTAATGTTGAAGCTTATTGTCATTCCGAGTTGATAATCTTCGACTGGTTTAATAATTTTTCCTCATGCCTGGATAGTCTGCAAGTTGCACAATAATCACTCAGGCAGCTTTGTAATCAATGCCCACAGTAATAGGATTCCTCTGGCCACTGGCAATTAATAAATTTGTGTCTTTTTAAAACACTAGCAAGTTGGCCTGAAATACGAGTGACTAGCTTCTCATTTGCATATTTATTGCAGTGGAAAAATTCACAAGGAATGATTGATGTGGAGCCTGCCTTTTGAATTCCAAACAGCACATTATTATGAAATGAAAAATGCTGGTGTACAGTTGATTAAAGTTGAAGACGGCAGGATCGGTGTTTTTTAGATTGTAGGAGAATTAAAGGCATACTTTAATGGATGTTGACAAGAAATGAACTAACAAAAGCAAAGCAAAGGATTTGCTTGAAAAGATTTAATCAAATGTATTCTTGGGATTAATTGCAGGGGACGACTAGAGAAAGCACCAGGCTTGTGGATTTGAATGAAAACCATTGTTCTCAGGTCACAGATGTGGGTTTCCTGTCATATTGAGCGATAGACTCGCTATCCTAAGAGTGATGGTGGAAGAAGTAGTTTTTTTTTTTGAAAGTCATTCCTCCTTTGCTTAATAAGTAACAGTCATTCTTTTCTTAACCGTCTCAGGAAGAAGCTGAGAATGATCCAAAAAGACAGTGGTGCATCACAGATTTTGCCCAACCATTTCAGAATAAATTCTCAACCATATTCATCTCTCTTTAGCTCTCTGAAAATTACAGATAATTATATGCTGTATTTTAGTGCCTGTCAAAGTTTTTCTCTGATAGCAATATATTTTAGTGAAATTTTGTGGATGCAAAATAAATATTTGAAGCTTGTAAAAGATGTGATTGAATGGTTAACCAAAAGTGGTAGATACTTACTGACATCCATTCAAAGTAGGAAATCGACAATCGCTCTGCTGAATAAACAAAATACTTAACACAAATGCTCCAAGAGATACTTACATTTTTACATATATGGCACTTCAAAGTTGTTGAATAAAGTAAATTCAATTATTCTGTATTTCTATACTGTAAATTATTGGGTTCAATATTGGTGCCTGGAGCAATGGGCTTTTGAGTTTTATTTAAAGAGAGAAAGTCCACTGATGCCCTTAAATGTCCAAAAACTGGTAGTTATACATTGAATATTTATTAGGCTGTGTGTTCTTTTGTTGTCATTTATCTGCAGTTCTGACTTCCAACAGTTAAAGGTTGTGGGCTTCTTGCTTCTCATGCTCTTCCCCCAAAAAATTAAATAGAACTTGGTTTGACGTGTGAAAAATAAATGTAGAAATGCATTAACACTCACTAAAATAGCACATTTTTCAGAATATTAGAGTTGACATTTGGTAAACTTAAGAAGCAGATCATGCAGTGACACGAGGTGAACTAGTTGCCCAAGGCAGGCAGATTTACAGTGCAATAAGTGGCAATCAATTTTGATATGAATCCAGAATACAAAAAAAACATTGATAAAGTAGAAATGTAGCTGTTTCTAGTTTCCTGTGCAAATTCCAGGTACTTAGTTCCACAGTCTGTCTTGTACCCTTTAACCCTTTCTCTTTACTAATTTTTAGTATTTACTATGTTTGTCACTTAAATTAATGTCTCCATAATACATTTAATTATTATAAGGAAAACTTTAAAGCAAGAGGGCAAGTTCTACTTTCTGTACCTGTTTAAAGTTGTCTGTATATCAAGCTGTCCCCACATTCAGCATTGGGAAGAATAATGAGAACGATATACAGTTGTCCCAGGCTAGCAAATTCAGTTGCTTCACTACTTCTACTTAAAACAAAAGTCACTCTGTGCCAAATCTTAACTGAATTCCATTTTTTTGTTAGTTTTAAATCTGAGATAAATTTTTGTTAAGCAAAGGTATTAAGGGATGGGGACCAAAGGCAGGGTCCCCATAGAGTTAGGAGTTAGGCCACAGATCAGCTGTGATCTCACTGAATAGTGGAACAGGCTTGATGGGCTGAATGACCTGCACCTGTTCCCATGTGCCTATTTGCAGGTGGATACTGAGCACAGTTAAGGTTTCCTCATATGTGCAGATGTAGGAAAGCTTTTGCAATGGTTCCTTTTTATAAGTTTTTAATCTGGTGCTGTGATGCAATCTTTTTGTCACTGCATCTAATACCTTGTTTTCATTTACACATGTAAGTAATTGGGAATGTTTAAGTGTTGATGTTATTGACCAAAATCTAAAACCCCTGATTTCTGCACATTGACCTGTAAGTTGCGCACTAGCACGTCAATTAATACAATTAGTTATTCAACACTTTCACCACAAATAATGAACTTGACTGATATAAGAATATAATTTGTGTTTATCATGTAAATACCTGTCATGAATTAATAGATTAGTCCTGGCCAGTTTTGCAATGAGAGTTTCTCCACATTAGATTTTTCTATGTTCTGACGAATTGATAGTAAATTTCTAACATATTAAAAATAAGTCAGCTGCAGGAAATCTAAAGCAAGATCAGAAAAGTTTAGCAGTACTCCAATTTACAACAGGTTCACACCTGAAACATTCTCTCCACAGATGCTGACTGACCTGCTGATTATTTTCACTTTTTTAAATGGTTGTTAATATATTCTTTGCCTGTGTTGAAAGTTTTTATTTGACTGTTTGCCAACAACTAAAAGCCTCAGCTTTTATTTACGTAATTTATTAAAAATTCTAAATTAATCTTTGTGAACATTGTATTTGGTTGATATGTGTCAGCTCATGCATTGAATTTGTGTCCCTGGGGTACTTTACCGTTCAGTTAAAATCCACACTCTTTTACAATGGATTGAATTTTTATGTTCTTGGCTTTAATGATTGTTTCAAATTAAAGATAGATTCTTGTTCTTTTAAACTCATGAAATGTTATTCGATGTGACCAGCTGATTGGTAAGTATGATGTCTGACTTTATCTGCAGTAGATTAAAAGTAAAGGGAGACACTACATTTTGCACTTTTCAAGTAACCAACAACTATAGTCAAGACTCCTGTGGATGTTAACTGATGTCTATCTCAGTCCAAAACTGAGATATACATAAACACTTGAGAGACTGACTTTATCTATAATGAAACAACATGTAGTTTGCTCACCAAATTACCTCAATGTGTTGGGATGCACTTTGAATCCAAATTTCATTGTAAATACAATTCAGAGAATTTCCAGCTGAATCAGAGTTTTGGCTGTTTTACTTAAAAGTTGAATAAACAACTATAAATTATCATTGTAATTGAGTCTCTGAAAGTTCCTTGACAAGATCTTAGGGAAACAGCTTGACGATATTACTAGAAGCCAACTTAAAAAGGTAGGTTTTTGAACAAGTTTTTTTGATTGCATTGTAGTTTGGGATCAGTGTTGCTGTATAGTGTTGTGCTAGCTTTCATTCTATGACATTGATGAGAAAGTTAAAATTTCAGGATGGATGGAGCTTAAGTACAGTACTCCAATTTTGCTAAGTTTAATAGAATTTCCAGATGTTTCTAAATTAGGATTTAAATCAATTAAAATTACTGTCCCAAGACACACACACTTAAAAATTTGAGCAGATACGCACGTGTATGTGTAAACTGAGCAAGTTTGAAATCATTGAGCTTGTAAATATAGCCACAGATGGATATTAACTGAAATGTATCCATTTTGGGCAAAGCAAGCTTTTGTCAATATTAGGTCATGCGGTTCTAATGGGATCCTGTTTCTATGGGTATAGGATTCTGTTGGGATACTCTATCCTTTACAAAATTGTTGACTTTCTCTTAGTCCTGCAATAAACTTTTAAGACTTTGGATGATGTTCCTTCCTTGCTTAATCAATCCTAAGGTCTCTCCCTCCTAATAATTTCACCTTTAAAGATTGCTGCCCTCCTCTTTATTTAAAAAGGAAAATCAGAACCCTGTCTCTTCTTTTCTGGCAGCATGAATGATATGACAATGGTGCATATTTTTAAAAATCTGGCAAAATATTTTTGACTACCTTATAAGTGTATCTTCACTCTTTAAGTTCATAGGATTGTTAATGCAGTTTTTGTTTTTAAGCTTTGGCTACAGCACAGGAAATGAAATACAAAAGATGAGCAAGAGTAGATTATTTGGTTCCTCAAGCCTGCTCTGCTATTCCGTAAGATCATGGTTGCTCTGGTTCATGACTAGTCCCAGTAGCCTTTCCACCTGTAGCTTATCAAGAAAAATGTACTTTTGCAGTAGAAGTATTCAAATACTCTGGAACATTGTTCTTCAAAAGGCATTGAAAACAATGACTCCCGTACCTCTGTGAGAGGAAAACAAATCCTCCTAATCTCTGCTTTATTTTTGGCAGTGGACCACAGTTCTTGATTCTCTCATAAGAGGAAACATCTTGTTCATACGCATTCAATGGCGACCTCTCAAGATCTTGCATGTTCCAATAAAATTGTCTGCTACTGTTTTAAACTCCAGCAGAAACCAACCTCGTCTGTCCGACTGTTCATTATAAGATAACCCACCCACCTCTAGTAAACCTTCTGTGAACTGCTTCCAATGTGTTTCCATCCTACCTTAAATAAGAGGAGCAATACTGCACGTAGTACTTCAGATGTGGTCTCAGCAATACCCTGTACAAGTGAAACACAATCTCTCTACTTGTGTGTTCAATTCCTTTCATAATAAGCAAAACTTTCTATTAGCTTTTCTAATTACTTGCTATGCCTGCATGTGAACCTTTTGCAATTAATTTGAGGATACACAGGTCCCTCTGCATTTGTGAGTTCTGAAAACTCCCATCATTCAGATAAAATGCTTCCTTTCTATAATTCATGCCAAAATGGATAATTTCATAATTTCTAACCTTGTATTTAATTTGCCAAATCTCTGCCTAATTATTAAACTTATCTTTATCCCCTTATAACTTCACTATGTTTTTTTTGCAGTGGACTTTCCTACCAATCTTTGTGTCATCAACAAATTTGGCAACTATCCCTTTTGCCTTTTTTCCAGTTTATCTGTACAAATTATAAAATGTTGCAGCACCACACCGATCTCTGTGGTATACCACCCTGTGACCAACCAGAAAATGAACACTTTTTGCTTGTTCTCTGCTTCCTGTTAGCTAGCCAATTGTCTACATATGCCAATATGTTGCCCTCTATACCATGACCTTTTATTTTCCATTATAACCCTTAAGAAGGCACCTTATCAAATACCTTATGAAAATCTAAGTTCTGTACATCCACCAGTTCTTCTTGACCACAGCACATTTCATTTCCTCTAAGAATTTCAATAAGTCTGTTCAACCTGATTTCTCTTCCACAAAACCATGTAGAGTCTGCATGATTAGTTTGAATTTAAGTGCCCTGATATAATGTCTTAGTAATAGCTTCTAGCATCTTCCTTAAGTTTCCTTCTTTCTGTCACCCTTTTTGATTAAAGGACTTACAATTATTCAATCTTGTGGACCCTTCCCTGAATCTAGGAAATTTTGGGAAATTAAAACCAACACATCAACTATCTCACTAGCTTTTTCTTTTAAGATCCTGGGCAGCCTGGAGCTTGTCAGCCTGAGCTGCAACAAATTGCTCTGTATCTTGGTGATTTTAATTTTTTATTTGTTCTTCCCTTCAAATTCCTGATTTGTAACTATTTCTTGGATGTTATTTGTATCCTCTACAATGAAGATCAATGTAAAATTCCTGTTCAGTTCATCTGCTATCTCTCTCATTTCCATTATTTATTTCCAGACTCATTTTCCACTGGGCCAACTTTCTTTTTCTCTCCACTCCTTTTTAAAATTGCACAATACCAGGTCTGCTGTCTGCTTGCAGAAGAAACTGCCCGAAAATATTCTATGAACTCCTCACCTTGGTTACGTTTGCTCATTTTGCTTTTTCCAGTTCATATATAGATTAAAATCCGCCATGGTTATTACCTTTCTGACAAATTCCCATTATTTCTTCCTTTATAGTGCATTCGACAGTGTTGTTGCTGTTTAAGGGGTCTGTACCCTACTTTGAAAGTGGCTTCTTACCTTTATTCCTCATCTCTACCCAAAATGCTGGTTTACCGAAGTCATCTGTCTATTGTGTTGGTGCCATCATTAAGAAAGTTATTCCCTTATCTTTTCCTAGCTTGTACTTACTGAATGTCATGTATACTTCAATATTCAGATCCCAATCTGTGTCACCCAGGAAATAAATCCTGTCGTAATCTTTTAGATATTTATAAGATTTCACTTAACTAGATTTCATTCTTGTGGGACTGCTTAGAGGGCTGATCTCCATTCCATACTGATGAGAACTGTTTTAGGTAAAGTCTTTAAAGGCCTTGCTCTTTTTATAAAAGAAATCATAATCAGGGCACAATCCCATTAAGTAGAAAGTTTAGCACTGAAGTGGCAGAAAAGGCTCATTAATTATAGTCCAATTTATAAAGTTTATTTGCTTTTCCCTATAGGTTGCAAAGCACTGAAGGCACTTCTGAGGTCACTCGTTGAACTTCAGGATGAACTCCTTTTCCAGTACCAAGGCACACAACACTTTGTCAGTGGCAAGAAGCTAGAACCAGACAGGTAAGCGCAGTGATAGAACAGCAGTGAGTGAGTTGATAATGGGATATTTCAGTCATTTGATTTCTGCTTCAAAATGTACACTTTATTCGGACTAATTGCAGCGGATGTTGAGCAGGTGCTTATGAAGCTACTGGGAGTTTCAGCCGACAAGATTGTGTTGGCAGTCTAAATATAGTCCCAGTGGATGTGGATTTTCAACCTTTATTTCGCTGTCAAAATGAATGCTCGTGATTTCAGACTCAAAAGATTTATATGACACTTGCAGTGAGTTTTGTACGTGCCAAATCTTTCGTCTGTTGTTTTCAGTATTTTCCTGCTTGTAGTACATCGTAGCAGTAACTCTCAGTTGTCTCTTTTCATTTTGACATTTTACGGCTGTGTAAATATTAGTCAATATTCTAATTTTTTAGTTCATAAATAAACTGGATCTATATCTGTTAAAAGCTTAGCAGTTGCCAGTTATCAAAGTTGTTTGATTTATTTTCCAGGGAAATTTAGTCAGAGCTGTGTAGGTATTACAGTTTCAAGGAAGGTGATTTATTGTTTCTAAGAAGCAGGTTGTTTTGATTCCCTGGACGAGCATTTCCTTTCTATCTTGTAGAACACAAACATATGAAATAAAAATGCCAAGCACTTAAAATAAAACCCAAGGAAATACTCCTGTAAATTAGTTACATGCAAGAATGTTACACATTGCTGGAGTGAACATTAGCAGGAAGAGAAAAGATTTGGTTATATTAAGGCATGACCAATGATTGTGGTTAGTGTTGTACACATTACTCTAGTGCAGAGAAAATAGAATCCACTTTTATATATGCTATATTTTTTGTTTCCAGTGAAGAGATTCCCAGTGATGATGAAATTGAGGATGTGCAGAAGAGGAAAAGGCCACAGAAAAGGAAACTTAAAGTGGATGAGTACCCAGACTTCATGGCTAAGCGGTTTGCTGACCTCAGAACATTTCGTAATAGTACATTACAGAAATGGCATGATAAGACAAGATTAGCTTCAGGCAAAATAGGCAAGGTGAATTGATCTTTTGATTCTACATTATTTTTGTAACTTTGTCAAAGCAAGAAGGAAGATTGTTTGAAAGGATGTTTTGAAATTATGACAAAATGAAACTTTGTTTGCAAGCATGCTATCTGGCTGTATAAAAATGATTTTATAATTGGTTTATGCAGCCATTAAAAGAAGTGCATCAGGTGAGCTCATCCGACCTTACCAGAGTTTTGGGGCTGTATTCCATCATGCATCATAAATGGAAGGATGCTCACCTCAACCAGGCTAATCTTTAATTATGATACAATTTTTTGATCAGTTAAATATTTTACATTATTAATGTTACTGAACTTTGCTGACGTGCCAATACATTTAGTAAAGGGTTTAAGTGAGGCTAGCAACAATTTAATTTATAGTGATTGCTCTTTCTTCTCTCTATGCTTTTGGATCAATTACGTAGTGGTTGTGTTTAATGAAACACTGAATTAAAGCTTTAAACAGTGGAACATCTATAAGAAGGTAAGACGTTCAGTTGATAATTGAAAGCCCTCATTCAAATATACTCAAGTAATAGTGGATCTTGTGTAAAAGTCAACTCTGAACATTTGGTCAAGAAGAAGTCCAAAAATGTGCAGGTTAGGTGAATTGGCCATGCTAAATTGCCCATAGTGTTAGGTGAAGGGGTAAATGTAGGGGAATGGGTCTGGGTGGGTTGCGCTTTGGTGGGTCGGTGTGGACTTGTTGGGTCGAAGGGCTTACTTCCACTCTGTAAGTAATCTAATCTAATCTGTTATTTTTCATGTAACTTGATTCCTGACCTTTTGTCTAGAAAATCCAAATGCTTTCTACCTGTCACATGCTTGTCACTGAAATTAAACTTGCTTTGTGCAAATCTACTTATTCATATAATCATAGGATAATGTTGAAGGTTATCATTGAAGGTAACTGTTCTTCATCTTATGCCTACCCATGTTAGCATGCCATTTGGTTGCAATCTCTGTGTGTACTCCATTCCTGCTGATGCTGCCTTCTCATAAGGCAACATGGTTTCAAGAAAAAGCAACAGGTACTCAGCTCAATTTGAACTCAATTCTGAAGATTGCAAAGCTTCAGCTAGAGAATTTGAGATATCAGAAGAACATTAGAGTTGGAGAAATCTTCCATTACAGATTGTGATGATGTCAGAAAGCTTGGAATGTGGCTGCAGTTAAATATAATGCAAATTGCCAGAAAGACTCAGTTTCTTGTAGATCTTTCTGAAGTTTGGCCTGAAATAAGCAAGAAAATTTGGTGTTGCAAGTTTCAAAGCTATACCTAGATGGTGTACCATTTTCATGAAGAGGATATTTGTAATATGGCAGAAGCCTAGGGTTCAACGGCATCTCCAAGCAGAGCATGATGAAAGAGCTATCTCATTTCAGCAATTTATAATCTTGTGTGGACAAAAGACTGCATACAGGTTTAGTTTGTATTGGGAATGTGGATGATACTACCTTGAATTTTGACATGTCAGAAGTCGAACAGTGAGCAAAGTTGGAAAGAAATTAGTGCTCATGAAAACAACTGTTCACAGAAGGAATAGATTAACCATTGAGTTGTATATGGGGCAAAACTTAAGCCAATTGTGATATTCAATAGAAAAAATCCTCCCAAGACAGCAATTCTCAAAAAGAGAACTCATCCACATTCACAAGAAAGGATAGATGAATGAAGGTGGTTTGAAGATTTGGCTGAGGGACGTTTTGTGATTCTAACTAGTATGAATACAAACAAAAACACGCACAATGTAAAGGATTCATTGCTGATATTGGATCATAAAACACTGATATTGCACTGTTTCTGGAGGTCTAATGAGCCTTGTTCAACTTGTTTATTTAAACAAACCGTTCAAGGATAGCATAAGAAAAAAGTGAAATAACTGGACGATCAGAGGAATTACCCAAAAGAGTCTGCACACAGACTCTTAAGTTAGCAACCCTATGTGAATGAGTTATAGACACCTTGAATAAAATCAGAACAGACATTGTCATCAAATCATTCAAGAAGTGAAGGGTATCCAATGCAATTGGTATAGATGATTATTTGTGGATTGATAAGGCAGACAAAAATGATTGATTGATTTGATTTATTGTCACAGTGAAAAGCTTTGTTTGTGAGCAGTACAGGCAGATCATAGTGATCAAAGACATACAGATCGTAGGGCGAAAAAAAACTTTGGACAGAGGCTTGCAGGTTATACTGCACAGGACTTGCATGAAGCAAGATCAACATTAACAAGATCAACACTATTTAAAGTTAGAGAGTTCACTCACCAGTCTAGAACGGCAGGGAAGAAGTTGTTCCTGAACTTGTTGGTGCATGTGTTCAAACTTCTGTATCTTCTGCCTGACAAGAGGTTGGAGGAGAGCATTACCAGGGTGGGATGGGTCTTTGATGATGTTGGCAGCCTTTCTACAACAGCAAGAAGTGTAAATGGAGTCCATGAATGGAAGGTTAGCCTCCACGATGGTATGGACTGTAATTTCTTACGGTCCTGAACAGAGCAGTTGTCATACCAGTTATGCACCCGGACAGTATTCTCTCACCTGTCAAAGCTGGTGAGGGTCATTATGGACATGCTGAATTTCCTAAATTAGATGAGGAAGAAGAGGTGTCGTTATGCCTTTGTGACCATTGTTTCCATGTGGGAAGTCCAGCACAGATTGTCAGTTATCGTCACTGAGGAACTTGACCCTGTCAATCCTCTCAACCTCCGTTCTGTTGAGATCAGTGACGGTGTGTTCTTCTTTCTTCTGAAGTTAGAGATCAGTTCTTTTTGTTTTGCTGATGCAGGTTGTTATCATTGCACCCTGTCACCAAGCCCTCTATCTCCTTTCTGTATTTTGACTCGCCATTGTTTGATATTCATCCTACCACAGTAGTGTTATCAGCAAACTTGTAGATGGTGTTATTCGGAATTTGGCTACCAGTCGTGGGTGTACATGCAGTACAATCGAGGGCTGAGTATGCATCCTTGGGGTGCTTGAGTGTTATCGTGGAGGAGATGCAGTTGTCTATCTTCACTGATTGCAGTCTATGGGTCACGAAGCTGAGGAGCCAGTTGCAGAGAGCAGAGCAAAGACCTAGTCTTGCAGTTTTGAGATCAGTTTGGAGATAAAGGTGTTGAAGGCAGAGCTGTACTCGATGAGCAGTACTCTGATGTAGGTGTCCTTCTTGACCAAATGTTCCAGCGATGAGTGCAGTGCGAGGGAAATGGTGTCCGCTGTGGACCTTTTGCATTGTTAGACAAACTGAAGGGGATTGAGGCAGGCTGGGAGGCTGTTTGTCCATATGATGATGCAATTAAAATAACAAATTAGGGTTTGTTATTTGGCTCTGAACACAAGGAAATGTAATGCACATTGCGTGCATGCTTTGCTGAGTATTCTACTCTTCACTGAGGAAATATTCAAACTGTATGCATAAAAGCAATATGCTGCAGACCTGAAACAAAACAACTTTCTGAAGCTTTCACTTTTTTAACTTGTATAAATTTGTGTATTTGATTTTGTCTTTAATCAACATAGTTGTCGAAAATTTAATGTTGCATTCTTCGGATGTTTATAAAGATTCATTATGACATGCTCTTTAGCTCTTTTTATTCTACTATTATGGTAGAACTGGCAAGAATAGTCTCCAAACTAGTGGCTCTTTGACAGTGGATTTCACCCCTCAAATATTACTCATGTTAAAGTTGACTTCGAACTTTCAGAAAGCTGATTTTACACCAGCATCTATGGTATTTAATCACATACAGTTTTAAAGTTTTGGTTGGTCTATTATGATTGTTTACTGTAAACACCAACCTATTTTGCTTCTTTTTTTTAACTTTCTGACAACTTGACAAGCTAACTCCTTGTCTCCAGTCCTGAAACTAAGCATCAGAACTGCCTGCTTTCTACTGGACATGGATAAATTGATAACTACTTACTTTGTTGGGTCAAGAACCTGGTTTCTCTTTTAAAAAACAAACCTGGAAATGTACAATCGTATTTTATCTGTTTCATGCAAAGTTAATCCCTGACTCTGAGAGTTTTGGCAGCTGATAGTAGCATGATAATAAGCTTCACTGTATTGGTTTATATATTTACTTGGTTGGACTAGTAAGTCATATGCAACACTTGTATTGGAACAGTTTTGTTTTGATGTTTCATAGATTCTATTTTTTTAAAGAATATTGCCTTTGTGTAAATCTCATTATTTAAAACTAAGATAAAATTTACCTTAATGCAGGGACATTCTAAGTTTTTTTTAAAAGAAGTATGTTGGTTAAATGGAACGTTAACTGAATTCTTGTTGTCCTAATATTTTATTCCAGGGGTTCAGCGCTTTTGAGCGTTCCATCTTGACACAGATTGAGCAGATTATGATGGATAAAGAAAGGTTGATAAGACGGACTCAGACCAAACGATCCTTGTATAAAATTCTTGGAAAAGTGGAAGAGGATTCTCAGCAGATTCCAGAGACTGTACATGGGGAGATGGTATGCCAGTAACGAATTAGAACTCCAAATTTATAGTCTGAAGATTATTTTCTGTCTTTCATATGTAAACATTAAAAGGATAGTTTCTCTGGTTGGATAAAGGCAAAGGTAATGGTGTTTCATTGAATAGAAGATCTGAGAAACTAAAACAGTGAATGCTGAAAACAGGCTAGGTCTACTAACATTAGTGAAGAAACTGACAGCTGATGCTTCAGATTCATAGATTTAAGCTGAAGGAATGAACTGCTGGGTTTGAAGAAGATTACAAACCCAAAGCACCCACTGCTTATTCACTCTGCAGAAGATTGATTTCCTCTGTGTTTCCAGCCATTTCTATTTATGATTTGCTGTGTTTTGTTTTTTATATGAGAACATCCCAGGTTCAGTCCAAACCTGTCCTTACGTTTACTGTTCTCAGCTGGGGTGATGGAAGGAGCACTATGGTTTGGCTCACTGCCCCAGTTGGTGGAGAGAAAACCAGTCAGAATACATCGTACTGATCATTATCCAGTGACACCTGCTGGAAAGTGTATGTTGTGGTGTGAGCAGGTTTGGACTTGACTGTAATGCCTGCCACCCCCCCACACAGTCAGAAAGCCTGCCAGCACTAACTGTTTAGTTACCATATGAAGAAAGACCATTTCGGTAAAGTGTCAGAGGGGAGCCCCTAGAACTCCAATCCAGGAGGCATTTACACCTTCATAGGGTAAAAATATCCTCAGTCTTTTGAATGATAAAACTGAATCCAGTGACATTTGTGACTTTGAAATGATACAAATTGAAAATGTCACAAAAGATTTTGCTTAAAATATTTGGATCTTATGTGTTGCTCTGGTATAACATTTCTTTGTTTTGATCATTGAACGTATTCAGCAGACATGCTTGTTTATAAACTAAAACATTGTACTTTTAGTTTGGTATATTATTTTAAATAATGGAATCAAACATTTTAACAACTGTTGTTAATATACTCTTGAATGTTCTTAAGCAAACAAGTCCTAGAAGTTCAGAGAGATCTCAAAGTTTAATTTAAAAAAAAAAGGCCTCAGTGGGCTAATGCTTTGTATGATAAAACAGTGAACCGTCAGATCAGTATATGTGATCTAGATCAATGGTCTGTGTTATGTTGCTGAATTTGGGTCCATTGCTATAATTTGCCTCATTTAAACACCTGTTACTCCTGTGATGAGCACATGTGAACGGTAGATTTGTATTGTGCCTCCTATGGATAAATAGCCTACCAAAACTGTGGAAAAACATGAAAGGAGGATTTGTAAGCAAGATCCTTGTGGTAGTGAATGTACTCGAGAATGTGTCCCGGTTTTCAGTAGAGATCAAAACATCAAGGAGGGAAGGTGCAAAACACCTTGGCTTTGTTAATATATACAAAGATATCTTTTTCTGTATCTAGTCAGTAAGCAATATGTGACAAGGCTTTTAGTGAACTTGGCATTTTTTTCTTCCCGATCTTTGTAATGAACAGACCGATTATTTTCCTACACAGGAGGTTGTGCCACAAGGAAAGTCAAATGCACATCTGAAAGACATAGATGAAGAGATTTTTAATGACGACGATTTTTACCATCAGGTGAGTGTTTGTTAATAGAACGAGAAGCTCACCTCCCCAGCTACTGTTTAACTATCAATAAAGCATCTAAATTGACGTGAGTAACCTAACAATAGAGAAGACAAGGGTTATTGCAGTTCAGGTTGTTCCAAATCAGAGAAATATTTCAGTCAGCAAGTCTTGTATTAAGAGACATTTTGCAATAAATCATCTCAGAAAAGATACGGAGCTGGCACTTGTTCTGGATGAATAGTGTAGTGACCTGGATAATAGGCATTGTTATCAACTCCTATTTTTTTTCAAAGCTGGATTAAAATGCCAAATGCAGTGAGTAACTGTGATCAAGTTCAAGTAATGTCACATGGCTAAGCACTTTTTATTCTAGGGGATGCAGGGGATGTGGTCTTCCCAAGTCACGTGAAGTGACACTAAGTGATGTTGTGTGAATAGTTCAGCTGAGGAGGTAGTGCAGCATCGTAGAAAAGTACTTAGTGTTCACTATGAATGTGATTTATACCAACACTTATATGGGAGGCTACAGTATACCTTGACCCAATTCTCATGCTGTCAACAATCCAAGCACATTGCTTTTATAATACTCTGGGGAGGAGTGCATAAGAGTCACAATTTTATTATAAACTTAATTATTGCATGCTGCTTTGATTAACAAGTCTGATTGCTTCAGATTTTAGATATTTCAAATAGCAGGATGGAAGTAAGGAAGGTGAAATTCTTGCTAATTTCAGTTCTTTGTAGGCCTGTTTTGGAATCCCACTCCCAACTTCAAGATATCTGATTCAGTCTGCACATGCATAACTGAGTTAAAAATCACACAACACAGGTTATAGTCCAATAGGTTTAATTCGAAGCACACTAGCTTTCAGAGTGCCACTCCTTCATCAGGTGGTTGTGGAGTACACGATTGTTGGGCACAGAATTTATAGCAAACATTTACAGTGTGATTTAACTGAAATCATACATTGAAAAATATCTTGATTGTCTGTTGAGTCTTTCATCTGTTTGAATACCATGATAGTTTCACTTCTTTCATGTGTAAATCAAAAAGATTTTTTAAAAAGTTGCATTCTCTCAGGTTAACTGTAGTAATTGGTGTTAGCTAGACAATATGTTGAAGGTGTTAGCCCCTGTGTCCTCTGTCTATGCCATGATGTTTAGATTGATTCTAATCTAAAAAGTGTGAGAGAGAGTCTATATGTGTGCGCATGAGTGTAGAGTGGTCTAACTCTCTGAGAGAGGATGCATGTGAGTGTGTGTGCATGTCTGTGTGTGTGTATAGCTGTGTGTAGGAGTGTGTGTAGTGCAATGGTGGTCACCTGTAGTGTGAGATGAACCCAAAGTCTCGGTTGAGGCCTTCCCTATGGGTATGGAACTTAGCTATCAGCCTCTGCTCGGCCACTTTTCGCTGTTGCTTGTCCCAAAGTCCACCTTGGAGGATGGTCATCCAAAGGTCCGAGGTTGAATGTCCTGGACCGCTGAAGTGTTCCCCAACTATGAGGGAACACTCCTGTCGATTGTTGTGTGGTACCCATTCATCCGTTGCCGTAGTCTTAACATTCTGAACTTGTAGACTATTTCTGAGGGGTAGTCGTGCTCTGACCATCCTCCTGCCTTGGCACAATCTGGCCCAATATAATTAACAGATCTTCAAAATTCTTCACCCATCTTTCCATCCAAGTTAGATTTTTTTGCTCTAACATTTTAGAGAAATAAATGTCCCAGTACGGTGTTCTTCTGTCATGGCTAATTAGAGGATAACCCTATTTTACATGGATAGTAGCAAAAGAGAGTGATGGAGCTTGATTGCTTTAATTTGAAAAAACAAGTGTACATTTCAAATTGTGAAAGTGACATTCTTTAGTGGTTTAAAAAAAACATCGGAATTGCAAAGGTTAGGCAGCAATGCTGCATTATTCCATTATGTGTCTTAATATGAAGAGATACTGCCCACATTTTCTTCGCACTTTTGCTTGCTGAGTTTCAGAAGGTAATGATTCAATCTCAGGCCATTGCTAGTGCCTGCTTTCTGGAGCTGGTATAGTATTGGAATACTTACTAGTCTCCCTTTTTAAAAAAATATAGAGGTTGTTTCAGGAAAGGACACAATTTAGAGACTACTAAAACTCCATGTAAGAAAAACTTTCCAGCCAAAAATGTTAACTAATAAATATGAGATATTGTTCATGGAGAGGAAGCAAGGAACAAGTTCACATCATGTGAACCAAACTATATTCTTTATCACCCTTCTTTGAAAAGATTCATGCTCTTAGCTTTTTTTTAGTATACATTGAAATAACATATGTAGCATATTTTTGAGTTTAAAAATATTTCTTCACTTGACAAAGGCTTAATTTAATAGAGCCATTTGTATTACCCTATAATATTTTGCAAAGACTTTTGAAATAGCGACCAACTTATTGAAGAAATATTAGAGGGATGAAAGATGGGTGTTTGTGATGGTAGGTAACATGCTTCAGTTAATAAAACAAAACTTAAGGTAGTTGAGGCAGTGTTGTTAGCTGCAAGTAGTATTGGCATACGTGCTTGGAAAATTTATTTTTTACATTGTCCGAATTTAGCTTTTATAGTTCTTGAATGCGATTCACAAATATCAATGCAGTTTTATTTCTCCACGTTTCGAGATGGAAAATGAAATGTATCCTGCTATTTTCTGTTCTGTTTTGATGATAAATGCTTTTTGGCACTAAGACCCATTGGCTGGTTAACACTAATGCTGGAGTGCAATTTTTTATGAATGCCTTTTTGTTCCTCCATTTTCCACATCACTTCTATGCTAAAGGCATTTACCCCCATCTGAGATACTGTTACCCAGACAGCTCTTCTGATATCCCATCCAGCTGACCACTTTTCACTTGCATCGGCGACACTGAGAACGAGCAGTTTATTGCAGCTGAGCCCAGTCCTTTTCAACTCTGGGTCCTTGTGCAAAATCTGATTCATGCAAGCAATTATTTTGAATTATTTCAACTGTACCTCAACAGAACAATGTTAAGGGCAGTTGTATACTTATGCACTGAAAAGCACAGACTTGCCTAATCAGTATAGCACAGTGACTTGATGCCTTCACTGATTTGAACCATCAGCATTACAATTAGAAGCTATTCAAAATATGTCGCTCCAGACTTATACCAGATTTTAGTATTTGATGGTTCTTTCCTGACTGGAGATATAATGTATATGTGTTTATACAGAAAAGTGAAAACAACCTTGAAAATTTGGGCGAGTTAAGATTAGTTAAATGAAACTTCTGTTAGCTTAACTCCAATTAGTAATTGGAACTAATAATTTAGGCATTCTTTCTTTATAAGTTTTCTATTAAAAAAAGTAGCCTGCGTTAAAAGGGTTAGTAAATGTGGAAGGGCTAACTTACATAACTAGATAATTGCTGAGTAAGCCAGATGTCTCCCTGATGCAAAAACTTCAGCTCCTTAAGAATCTGACACATCTGAAACAATAAGTAAGAGACATTCTGACATTCTTTTGGTTGAATGATAGTTGACACTTGTTAACACAGCAACTGTAGAATGTTCCAGATTGTGTGGCTGCTGTGCCAAATCATTCTGTCCAAGTGAAATAAATAGAAATGAAAACGTTAGCCAACATCTGGCATCGCAGCAAGGAATGGGTGCAAGTCTTGACTCCTGTAGACTCTAAATATGGTGCTTAGACTGTAGAGGCTTTAATCACTTAGCCAAACCTTGACAGGTTTCTACGACAGCTCATCCCTGCCTTGTACATCACCCACAGACATCTGCTGAGCCGCCAGGCAGTAGCACATTCATTTTCCTTTTACAGTTTTCAATACATTTCTTCAGAGAGATGATCTGTAAAGATTACTGCTTCATTGTGTACAAGTAATTGTGGGAAGAGAGTGGTTGACAGACATACTGTTGCACCTGTTTCACTGACCTGGTTAATTTCTTCTGTTGAGTGGGATTTGGCAGAGATAGTCACTGAAGTTGCTGCAGTGATTAAGGGCACACGTTTACTGAGCACAGTGCTATGTGGGTTTACAGTGTCATAAGCCTGAGCATTGGTGGATTTGTATCTTTTATTTAGCTGCCAGAAGTGACTATGAGGAACAACAATAGAGAAACTGACGGATTGTTTGTTTGCCAGAGAGATGGTGGAAATAGGTCAGATAAAAAGACTTCGACGGGAGGGGTGCTCTTGGTAATATCGTGAGTGAAGTGACTTATTGATAAAAGTATACTTTCAGAATTTACCTCCAATTTCTGGTATCCTGAAAGTTCCTGCTGAAAATGGTAATGAGTGTATATCTATTGTTATAGTCATAGAGTTAATTAATATTAACTGACATGTTAGTTTCTGGAAAACTGTAGTAATGTAGTGTATTTTGATTAGTTGTGCTCCAAAAATTAGTTGTTACTAAACAAAATATTCAGTAAACATTTTCATCGTAAAGATGAATGCTATTTATGCGAAACTGAACACTGAATTTTGTCATTATAATTCAGCATTGAACACTTCTGGATTAGCTATATCACAAGTAGATTCAGAGTAAATTTCTAAATCTCTGTCTCAACAAATTTTAACTACACGTTTAGCTGAGGATTTTATACAGTTTTATATTTTCTACTTCTCTGCCACATACCCATTTGTTCCAGTGATTGAGCCTGTCTGGTTGGTGCTGAATTATGAGCCTTCTGTGATGTGACCTTAATGTGAATTGAGCCTGCCCAAATCCATCCCACAAATAGAAAAGAGAGAGCAGGAGACATTTATCCTGTCATTGAGTCTTATTCAAACCCAGAACAAGTGACAGGATGTTGTAGTAACCCACCATGCTCCTCAATTCAATTATCAAACACAACCTTGTTTTCTAGTAGCACTGGAAAAGTTGAATATGTCTTCATCCATGGAAGCTTCTCCTTGAACCTGATCTGAGCAGTGCTGTTTGAATTACTGAGAATTGATGTTTGTTGACCTGCAGAAACCAACAAAATGTGAATGCTATGAAAAAGAAAGGGAAAATCATTTTCCTCAAGTTTATAATTATGTAATCATATCTATTGTGTAATGTTCATTAAATAATGTGACTTTTGCATTTGAATTTGTTTGTAGAGTTGAAATAAGTTGCAATGAATGGTACTACTAGTAGTTCTGATGCGCAGTAACTTAAAGTTCACCAAAGGTTTATTGTTTCAGTCTTGCACCAAGATTGTGGCATAATTTCGAGCTGACGCTTCACTGTAGTGCTTTGTTACCAAATGCGCAGTGTTTTAATTGATACCAATATTCTCAAAGTTATGATTTGTGCATTAATAGCTGTAATGTAATGACCATCAATATAACTTCTGAGTTTAAGTTGATGTATCTTGAGTAAAATTGCATTTCTACAGATCTTTATGACAATAAGTCTTTGATAGATTCAAGTAGATCCAAAATTTTGTCTGTCTGCCCAGGTGGACATAAAGGATCCCAAGTTATTTACAAAGAAAAACAGTGAGTTCTATTGGTGATATGCAGTAGTTAACATTCTTCTCTCAACCTGAATCACCAAAATGAATTAAGAAAGTCATTCCCAAATATTTTTGGGATCTTCCTGTGAGTTGTTGTATTTGATTGTAGTTCATTGGTTTTAAAAAAAGCCCTGTTGAGGTATACCATGGATCTAATCTTTCTGTGCTATAGGAGTGGTATTATGCAGACTTAACCATTTTCATGGAAGTGTAAACTCCTCCCTGACATTGTACATGTTTAGCTGCAGTTGATAAAATATTCCATTTGCATGGGATAGCTAAGTTAGCAGCTTTTTTGTGTTTAAAACCAGTATTGAGAGTGTTTGATCTGAAACTTATGGAACTTTGCATTTACCTATCATTCAAAGTGGAATCTGTTTAGTGCCTGTGCTGAACTCCAGCTATTGAGTGATTGTGATCGTTGTTTTTCTGGTTATCAGTCTTCACTGAACATTTTGCATTGATCAAACGAGAAATACATCAGGGACAGTATTACAGTATCAGTTAAAGATATGTCCAGCAATTATTTATTTTGTTTTAGCCTTGATTTAGGAAGAACACAAAGAATTAAAAATACTTTGAAGGTATGTAAGATATACAGTTGATAGTAAGTTACAAAACTGCCAGGAAACAATTGGAAAATTATATTTATGTTTTATCCATATTTCCTCCACATTCCTTCCCACATTCCATCACATTAAAAGATAACAATGCAGTTTTTAATATCTACTTAAATTGTCCAGTGCACATTGTGATGCAGCTAACCTTTTATGGGAATAAAGGTTTCATGTTAGGGTATGGTTGAACTCTGGCTTGCTGCTGTAATTGTGTTGTTAGTCTGCTTTAGCTTCCATCTTGGGTGTTTGCTATGAATAAAAGAATTGTGCTAAATTTGCTTACCAGTGTTCCATTTTCTTTGCCCCTCACTAACTTATGACAGCCTTGAAGAAAACTAAATGGGACTGGTAAAGAGAAAATTTATCCAATTTAAAATTTAAAATCTAATTGCTTAGTTTATTTTAATTTACAATTTTTTTTGCAGCTCCTCAGAGAACTAATTGAGCGGAAGACTACTGCTATAGATCCAAATGATCAGATTGCTATGGGTCGGTAAGTGTTGAAAGACAACACTAATTAATAAATTGGGTTATGTTGATTGAGGAAAAAAATAATACTTCAACCTTATTTTGTTATTAATTATCAAGGTAGGTGTGAGCATTCGAAATTTTACATTTTCTGCAAAGTATCTACAAAACTCCCCATTCATTAGATTTGGTCTACTCCTATGCAACTTTTTTTGGTTCAAAATTAATTGCTTGCTTAAAATTCTGTTTGTTCATCTGAAATGAATGGCACCATAAAATGGTGTTTCTGCTAAATTGATTGTTTGATAATTGGAGCATAAATAAATTCTTCAAATTCAGCAAAGATTTCAGCATAAACATCAATACTATTACAAACACAAGACACCAAAGGCTTTGTCCTATGATTAACATAATGCTGATTTGTTTTTGTGAAATTTCAATCAGATAAATCTGTTATTCCACCCATGCATGTGGATAGATCATATATGTAACCATCTATTTGGTTTTGCAACATTTCATATTATCAAAATGGATGCAATTACAGTTATGTGATCAGATCTCTTTATTCTTATTGTCAATGTAATTTGTAGTAAGTTTTCCTGAAGCTGACAAAGCATTTACAAAACCTGACATTCCACTTCTAAAGCAGCTGTATTCCTCAATTTGTGTTAAGGGCATCAGTCTTAGCATTCCAACACACAATTTACCAATTAGAAACCTAACATTAATCAATGCTGTAGCAGGACTTTTTCTGTTTCCACCTCTCCAATCTTGACAACGTCAACAGAGTAAAATTTACAGTGGGAAGCAAATACATAGAGTCATAGAGATGTACAGCATGGAAACAGATCCTTCGGCCCAATTCGTCCATGCCGACTAGATATCCCAACCCAATCTGGTCCCACCTGCCCGCACCTGGCCCATGTCCCTCCAAACCCTTCCTGTTCATATACCCATCCATATGCCTTCTAAATGTTGCAATTGTACTCGACTCCACCACTTCCTCTGGCAGCTCATTCCATACACATACCACCCTCTGCGTGAAAATGTTGTCCCTTAAGTCTCTTTCATATCTTTCCCCTCTCACCCTAAACCTATGCCCTCTAGTTCTGGATTCCCCCACCCCAGGGAAAAAACCTTGTCTATTTACCCGATCCATCCCTCTCGTGATCTTATAAACCTCCTCTATAAGGTCACCCCTCAGCCTCCAACGCTCCAGGGAAAACAGCCCTAACCTATTCAACCTCTTAGAGTCACAGAGCCATAGAGATGTACAGCATGGAAACAGACCCTTCGATCCAACCCGTCCATGCCGACCAGATATCCGAATCCAGTCTAGTCCCACTTGCCAGCACCAAACTCCTATCCCTCCAAACCCTTCCTATTCATATACCCATCCAAATGCCTTTTAAATGTTGCAATTGTACCAGCCTCCACCACTTCCTCTGGCAGCTCATTCCATACACGTACCACCCTCTGTCTGAAAAAGTTGGCCCTTAGGTCTCTTTTATATCTTTCCCCTCTCACCCTAAACCTATGCCCTCTAGTTCTGGACTCCCCGACCCCAGGGAAAAGACTTTGTCTATTTATCCTATCCGTGCCCCTCCATAATTTTATAAACCTCTATAAGACAATCCCTCAGTCTCTGACGCTCCAGGGAAAAACAGCCCCAGCCTGTTCAGCCTCTCCCTGTAGCTCAAATCCTCCAACCCTGGTAACATCCTTGTAAATCTTTTCTGAACCCTTTCAAATTTCACAACATCTTTCCGATAAGAAGGAGACCAGAATTGTACGCAGTATTCCAACAGTGGCCTAACCAGTGTCCTGTATAGCTGCAACATGACCTCCCGACTCAATACTCTGACCAATAAAAGAAAGCATACCAAACACCGCTTTCACTATCCTATCTTGCTGCGACTCCACTTTTAAGGAGCTATGAACCTGCACTCCAAGGTCTCTTTGTTCAGCAACACTCTCTTGGACCTTACCATTAAGTGTATAAGTTCTGCTAAGATTTGCTTTCCTAAAATGCAGCACTTCGCATTTATCTGAATTAAACTCCATCTGCCACTTCTCAGCTCATTGGCCCATCTGGTCAAGCTCCTGTTGTAATCTGAGGTAACCTTCTTCGCTGTCCACTACACCTCCAATTTTGATGTCATCTGCAAACTTACTAACTGTACCTCTTATTCTCGCATCCAAATCATTTATGTAAATGACAAAAAGTGGAGGTCCCAGCATTGATCCTTGTGGCACTCCACTGGTCACAGGCCTCCAGTCTGAAAAACAATCCTGCGTCACCACTCTCTGTCTTCTTTGAGCCAGTTCTGTATCCAAATGGCTAGTTTTCCATTGAGATTCCATGAGATCTAACCTTGCTAACCAGTGTTGTGGTTCTGTTCGCCAAGCTGGGAATTTGTGTTGCAGACATTTCGTCCCCTGTCTAGGTGATATCGTCAGTGCTTGGGAGCCTCCTGTGAAGTGCTTCTGAGATGTTTCCTCCAGCATTTATAGTGATTTGTACCTGCCGTTTCCGGTTGTCAGTTCCAGCTGTCCGCTGCAGTGGGCGGTATTTTGGGTCCAGGTCGATGTGCTTATTGATTGAATCTGTGAATGAGTGCCATGCCTCTAGGAATTCCCTGGCTGTTTTCTGTTCGCCAAAAATGGATACCCCCGCAATTTCATCAACAGATGCCTAAGGGAAAGACCCAAAGGACTAGCCACACTATCATACATCAAAAACATTTCTGAACTTACAGCCAGACTACTGCGACCACTAGGACTCATAACAGCACACGAACCAACAGCCACTCTCAGACAACAACTCACCAGGACAAAGGACCCGATACCCAGCATGCGCAAAACCAACGTAGTGTACAAAATCCCATGCACGGACGGCACAAAACACTACATAGGACAAACAGGAAGACAGCTAACGGTCCGCATCCATGAACACCAACTAGCCACGAAACGACATGACCAGCTATCCTTAGTAGCCACACACTCTGATGACAAGCAACATGAGTTCGACTGGGACAACACTACTATTATAGGACAAGCCAAACAGAGAACAGCCAGGGAATTCCTAGAGGCATGGCACTCATTCACCGATTCAATCAATAAGCACATCGACCTGGACCCAATATACCGCCCACTGCAGTGAACAGCTGGAACTGACAACCGGAAGCGGCACGTACAAATCACTATAAATGCCGGAAGAAACGTCACAGAAGCACTTCACAGGAGGCTCCCAAGCACTGAGGATGTCACCTAGACAGGGGACGAAACGTCTGCAACACAAATTCCCAGCTCGGCGAACAGAACCACAACAGCGAGCACCCGAGCTACAAATCTTCTCCCAAACTTGCTAACCAGTCTCCCATGGGGATCCTTGTCTTATCGCCTTACTGAAGTCCATATAGATCACATCTACCGCTCTGCTCTCATCAATCCTCTTTGTTACTTCTTCAAAAAATTCAATCAAGTTTGTGAGACATGATTTCCCACACACAAAGCCATGTTGACTATCCCTAATCAATTGAGCCAGTTCTGTATCCAATTGGCTAGTTCTCCCTGTATTCCATGAGATCTAACCTTGCTGACCAGTCTCCCATGGGGAACCTTGTTGAACAACTTACTGAAGTCCATGTAGATCATGTCTACTGCTCTGCCATTATCAGTCCTCTTTGTTACTTCAAAAAACTCAATCAGGCTTGTGAGACATGATTTTCCACGTGCAAAGCCATGGGAAACTGACTATCCTGAATCAGTCATTGCCTTTCCAAATACGTGCACATCATGTCCTTTGGGACTCCCTCCGACAACCTGCCCACCACTGATGTCAGGCTCACCGGTCTATAGTTCCCTGCCTTATCCTTACTACCTTTCTTAAACAATGGCACCATGTTAGCCAACCTCTAGTCTTCTGGCACCTCATCTGTGACTATTGATGGTACAAATATCTCAGCAACACTCTCTCCTAGCTTCTCACAAAGTTCTAGGGTACACCTGATCAGGTCCTGGCGATTTATCCATTTCGAGACATCCAGCACTTCCTCCTCTAGAATAGGGACATTTTTCAAGATGTCACCATCTATTTCCCTACATTCTGTATCTTCCATGTCCTTTTCCACAGTAAACACTGATGCAAAATACTCACTTAGTATCTTCCTCATCTCCTGGGGCTCCACGCAAAAGCTACCTTGCTGATGTTTGAAGGGCGCTATTCTCTCCCTAGTTACCCTTTTGTCCTTTGTAAAAAGCCATTTGGATTCTCCTTAACTCTCTATTTGCCAAAGCTATCCCATGTCCTCTTTTTGCCCTGCTGATTTCCCTCTTAAGTATACTCCTACTGTCCTTTATACTCGTCTAAGGATTCATTCGATCTACTTCTTTAGTCATCCAGTATTTCCTATACCTACCAGCATTTCCTAACAGGAATAATCTTTCTCTGTACTCTCATTATCTCATTTCTGAAGGCTTCCCATTTTGCAGCTGTCCCTTTACCTGTGAACATCTTCCCCCAATCAGCTTTTGAAAGTTCTTGCCTAATATCATCAAAATTGGCCTTCCACCAATTTAGAATTTCAACTTTTAGATCTGGTCTATCCTTTTCCATCACTATTTTAAAACCAGTAGAATTATGGTCGCTGGCCCCAAAGTGCTCTCCCACTGATACCTCAGTCACCTGCCCTTCCATATTTCCTAAGAGTAGGGCCAAGTTTTGCACTTTCTCTTGTAGGTCCATCCACATACAGAATCAGGAGGTTTTTTTTGCACATGCTTAACAAATTCCTCTTCATCTAAACCCTTTGATTTTGCCTGTCCTCGGATGCTGCCTGAACTGCTGTGCTCTTCCAGCACCACTGATCCAGACTATGGCAGTCCCAGTCTATGTTTGGAAAGTAAAAATCCCCTACCATAATCACCCTATTATTCTTACAGATAACTGAGATCTCCTCTCAAATTTGTTTCTCAATTTCTCACTGACTATTAATCTATAATACAATCCCAATAAGGTATCATCCCTTTCTTATTTTTTAGTTCCACCCAAATAACTTCCCTGGATGTATTTCCAGGAATATCCTCCCTCAGTACAGCTGTAATACTATCCCTTATCAAAAATGACACTCCCCTTCCTCTCTTACTTCCCTTTCTGTCCTTCCTGTAGCATTTATATCCTGGAACATTTAAGCTACTAGTCCTGTCCATCCCTGAGACATGTTTCTGTAGTTGCTATGATATCCAGTCTCATGTTCCTAACCATGCCCTGAGTTCATCTGCCTTCCCTGTTAGGCCTCTTGCATTGAAATAAATGCAGTCTAATTGATCAGTCCTAGTTTGTTCTCTGTTTTGTCCCTGCCTGCCCTGACTGACTCGCTTTTTTCCTCAACTGTACCAGTCTCAGATTGAACTCTTACCTCACTATCTCCCTGGGTCTCACCCCCACCCCCACTTACTAGTTTTAAATCCTCCCGAGCAGATCTAGCAAATCTCCCTGCCAGCATATTAGTCCCCTTCCAATTCAGGTGCAATCCATCCTTCTTGTACAGGTCACCTCTACTCCAGAAGAGATTCCAATGATCCAAAAATGTGAATCCTTCTCCCATACACCAGCTCCTCAGCCATGCATTCATCTGCTCTATTCTCTTATTCCTACCCTCACTAGCTCGTAGCACCGGGATTAATCCAGATATTACTACTCTCGAGGACCTCCTTTTTAAATTCCTGCCTAACCTCACTATATTTTCCCTTCAGAATCTCATCCTTTTGCCTTCCTGTATCGTTTATTCCAATGTGTATAATGACCTCCTGCTGGTCCCTCTCCCCTTTTGAGAACATTCTGCACCTTCTCTGAGACATCCTTGATCCTGGCACCAGGGAGGCAAAACACATTCTAATTTTTCACTGCTGGCCACAGAAACGTGTGTCTGTACCTCAGACAAGACAGTCCCCTAACAGCTGTGATAAATATTTATTGATACAGAGCCCCTGCCTTAAACTGCTGAAATATGTTTGGTGTAGCTACACCACCAGCACTGTTGTTAACTAGACCTTTTTGAATAATTTGGTACAACCAAGTGGGTTGCTAAGTCACTTCAGTCGGCAGTTGAGAGTCAACCACATGTTATGGCTTTGGAGTCAAATGTATGCCTGACTGGATACGGCAGCAGATTTCCTTCCCTGAAGGGCGGTAATAAACCAGAATGGGTTTTATGACAATCTAGCGGTTCCTTGGTCACCAGTACTGCTGTTAACTTTATGTTCCATATTTATTTAATTAAATGAATTAAATTCCCCACTTGTTTTTGTAGGATTGAAACTCATAAGCATTAGTCCAAGCCTCTCGATTACTGGTCTAGTAGCATAACTGTCAAACTCTCATTCCCCATAACTTTTACTCAGTTCCAATGCCAGCCAAAATAGAAGCTCAATGTCCGATTTATGGAGGGTGCTAATATTGAGTGGTTTAAAAAAAAATGTGATCCTACAAAGATATTATTGCACAGTATCAATCATTTGAAGATAAAGCTGACACTTTTAAACCATGTATACTTTGATTATGTAATTAAAATGTATTACTCTGAATAAAGCCAATTGAGGGATGATTTAACTGACATTTTTAACATTATAAGATTCAGTAATGTAGATACAAAGAGCCTGTTTCCCTTGGTTGTCAAATCTTCGAGATTGCATGCAGACATACACAGTAACACCTGGAATTCTTATTCCCCACACCACACTGTGCGAGTTGCTTCAGTTGAAAACTTCATGCCTGCGATTGAGATTTGTGCTAGGAAAGTTTATCAAGCGATATGAAACATATATTGGGTAAATGAAGCTAATATGCAGATGACAGTGAAAGGACCGAAAGCTACTATTAATATTTCAATGTTCCAAAGAAATAACTGTGCATGTCATTGATTCTGTATTTCATATATGTTAAAAATACACATACCAGATATTCAAGATGGTAATTGCTTTGCCAGTTGAGTAAATACTATACAGTGTAGTGCAAAACCACAATAACAAAGTCCAGATTTGATTCTTCATCTCTACTGAATGGCTGATTGCAGTTGGGGACAAATTTAGTTGTTGTTCAGCGGTTGGCATGAGTGGCCCTGGGCTAAGCAAAGGAGAGTTGGCCAAAACACCTATTTATGACCATTATTGTGTCACCATTTTGGAAAGAGTGGGCATTGCTTAACATCAGGATTATGCTGTACTCTTGTATCAAATTTATCTGCTGCTGACATTTACTGTAGAGACACAAGGAATAGCTGCAGAAAGTGCTGAAAATACTCAGCATGTTAGTGAGCAATTGTGAACAGAGAAGCAGAATTAATGTCTTACCTTGATGTTTTTTTGCAAGGTCATCGGCCTGAAAGGTTATTCTTGGCCCATTTTCTTTCCCTAAGCATTCAAAGTCCATCTATTGTAGTTAAAAATCAGGCCTCTGGTTCATTCCCCATATGCTGCCTGACCAGCTGAGAATTTCCAGCATTTTCTGCTCCTATTTCAGATGTCCATCATCTGTCATATTTTGGTTTGGTGTGATGAAATAATTACTTAGATTGCTGCTGTCTGTGAAACCTCTCCCAGCAAAAGCCAGTGTCCTCAAAAACAAATGGCGGGAAGTCTGGAAGGTAACTACTTTTTATAAACTTGGTATGTAATTAAAAAAGACACTGTGGGGGTTTCTTATCTAGCCTTTCCACTTCATTGCAGATGATCTGTTTCCAAACAGCTGCTTATTTCTCCTGTTGCCATTAGGGACAAGGAACTGTGCATGCATGTTTCTTTTCTGAATTTCTCCGGACATCCGAAGATTTAGCATGTATAGATAGCTGGATCATGGACTGGACTCAGTTAAGCTAAAATGCTGTTTAGATTGGTGATAGCTTGGAGTGGGACCAGAGTGTACTTGGTTCACTTTTATTCCAGTGTCTATGCAGAGATGATTTGCCCGAGGAGCAGTGTACAGAGTAAAGATTATTCAACACAATACTTTTGCAACTGGGTTTTGTGGTGTTCTTTTAAATCAATCCAATTCTAATGATGCTTTATTTACTCCTATAGACAATGGCTTGCAATTCAGAAACTACGAAGTAAGATTAAGAGAAAAGTAGATACCAGAGCAAGCAAAGGCAGAAAAGTAAGGTGAGTATATTCTGGTAACTTTGTTATAAGGGGTGAACACTGAAGTTCAAAACCAATATCCAGAGATGTATTCTGGTCAAATAATCAAAAAGAAGATCACAATACTGACTATATTTGGAAGCTTCTGTTGGGATGCACATCTTTCTTTCCCGCAGTTCTGTTGATTCTTTCTCTTTCCATAACATTGTTTCTCTGTCTCTTCTACTCTCTTCAACATATTACATTTAAAATAAAGTTCAGATAGTCTGGTTGTTTCTCGGACCCTACTGATGTTACTCCTGTTTATTTTTTGGGCTGTTGAGCAATTTTTTTAAAAATCTACTAATTTATCATAATATACTTGCTACAATTTCCGTACCAATCTCATTCAAGTTTGTTTTATTATTGATATTATTATGAAAACACCAGCCTAGTTTATCGATATTTTCTCCTTTTTTAGACTTAAATTTATAATGTATTACTTCTGTCACCAAGACCTTGTCCACATTCCTCTGTGTTAAGTCACTAGACACTGATTGAAAGTTTCAGGCCAATTTAACCTTCTCCATGTGATAATACTTTTGGTCTGCACTAGTGTCCTATCCTTGAATTCCCAGTGGACATCAAGAATTCAAGAGGATGGATTTTACTGTTAGCATCAAAGTGATGTCACACAGTGTTGTTCTTAAAACTGCTCACAAAGATTTAGTGGCCACTGTGGGACAAACATCCTGTTTCCTAATAGTTTAAATCTGGCACCCATTCAGAGGATTTCCAGGCATGCCGCAGTAGCAATTTCAGCAAACAGGATAAGCTGCCAGTGACATTGAAGTATTCTCCAGGCATTGAACCTGGAAGTTAAAAACACAATCCCTTCATTTTCAGTTTTAATATTCAGCTCGTAAAATAGATGATTATGATTGGATTGAGATAGAAGTTGAAATAAACTTAAAAGGTCATCAAAAATCTATTTACAGGGGAACCTTGATTATCTGAACGAGATGGGTGGGCACTATTTCGTTTGGATAATTAATTAATCGGTGAATCGATTCAATGCCTTTCCTCTGTGGCTCGGAGTTTTCTATTAAGTCTGCTCCCTGTTCAGACTAGGCAGCAGCATAGCGTGCACGCGAGCCCTCCGTCCTCCCCTGCAACGCTGTCCAACACCGCCCCCGGCTGAAACCCTGTCCAACACCGGCCCCGCCTGCATAAACCCTGTCCAGCACCACACCCAGCTCGCCTCCAACACTGCCTCACCCCGCCTAAACTCTGTCCAACGAGCAATTGGACTGGACATCATCATCAAGACTACTACTGCTGCCGCTGCCTTTTGTGGTGGGGGGGGGTCTCAAAATAGCACGCGTGCGCACACCACGCGCATGCGCGCACGCACGCACGCACACACACACACACACACACACACACACGTTTTCCTGCAACTTTTTGACAGGTTCCACTTTTGCCCTTTACAGGACAATGTTAGAGAGATTATCTGGGTATGGGGCTTAGGGTATACCCTTGTGTAGAACCCCAGGGAAGGTGTGGGGAGAGAGAGGGCGGGAGGTCAGTCATTTAGAGACGGTGCCTGTGCTCCCACTCTTAATCACTGGAAACAAAAGACGCGATCAGTGTTGGACACACGTCTTTGATGTAATGTTTCTGTCAGGACCTTGAGATTTATTTCGGATAATCCGATTTTTGGATAGTTGGTATTCGGATAATCGAGATTCCTCTGTATTATCATAATGGAGAAATCTGACATCACTGAAATATGAAGTTAACTATTCAGAGCTGGTGAGGTTATTTAGCAATATTTGAAATGGGACTAGAGTTAGAAACTTAATTATCCAAGAGTTTTCATATTGCGACATGGTGTAAAAGTCAGTTCACTGGTTTCTTAGGGGGATACACTTTTTGGAAAGTACCTTAGCACTGCACCTCTGGAGAAGCATAGAGTCACTGACAGCAACTTCTGGGTTTCTGTGTTATTCTACACACATGAGGACTCTTGCAGTTTCACTGGAGAAAGAGCAGTAAGGCCTGACTGTTTCATTGTCATTACCACTGTAATGTCCAGATCAATGTAAAAATTCTGGGTGCAGAACTCTGCAATTTTATTAGTTTAAAGCTTAATAACAAATATTATATTTTCTACTGTCAACTTGAATTTAAAATGCATAATATTGCTATCAGGCAACCCAGATATTTTAATCTGATTTATTACAATAAATTAGGTACTTAAAACTGAAGTTTTTCTATGACCTATCAAGTATGAACATTAGATGGCATGAATTGGACTAAAATTAAAAAAAAACAAAACTATCAAGACGTGCACCTGTGTCTAAAATCTTGAATAACACATAAGAACATGTTTCATGTTATCACCTTTTTGAACTGTATTCGGAGTGTGTTGGATAAAGGAATGTCTTTGTGAAAGATTAACCATTATATATATTTTTGAATGAGAGGAGAAATAACAATTCAATTATCTAATATTCCAATACTTTATGACAGTAAAGCAAATTAAATAAAATTAAATTAAGAAGCAAATAACATTTTCATTTCTTTCCTGCCAGATACCATGTTCACAGCAAATTAGTGAGTTTCATGGCACCTATTGACCATAGTACAATGAACGATGATGCAAGGTAAGCAATAAATTATGGTCATCAAACGCGTCTCATGGCATAGTGATATTGACCTGTTCTTCAACCCATCACCCGCCCCTTCTCTTGTTATCAGATCACCATTTGTCACTGGCATCAAAGTGTATCCATGCCAAATCTACTGAAGTGATCTTGCTTCATCCACTTCTCTAATTATAATGCTACTAAAGAGAAATCATTGCAAATTTATGGTTGGCCTGAGGTACATCTCTTCACAGATTGACTGCCATCACTGGGTTTTAATCACTTTTGTGCTATCCTGCAGAGCAAACTGAGATATCATAGAAAATGTATGTTGGATTTGGAAAGCTATAAAAAGTCTGCTGTTCTCTATAATGGGTAAAAATGCTGGATTAATAGCTTTATATTGTAGCTTAACCTTTTGGGAGGAGGGTTTTATAAAGCTAGTCAGCTTTACATAAATTTGTCTGTATAAATGTGTACCTTTATGGGAAATATTTGTAGATTCTGTGGGGTTCAAATGTTTGGCACAAGAAGGTAGTTTAATAGGCACACTTCCCTTGTTATTTCTCCAACTTTGGAGGAACAGTCTCAATAGGTGAGTAACCTTTCTGCTCATTACTGTGAGAAATAATGAAATGTAAAAGAATTTCACTTTGAAACCCACATCTGGAAGGGCAATGATCGTGCTTTTGAGGGACCAAGTAATAGATCTGTTTATTTAGCTTGATTTTTTTTTACCTTTTTCTTTCTGCCTGCATTTTGTTTTCAATTTTTTTGCATTATTGGCCCTGTTTAGCTCCAGGAATGTGACATCAGCAAATAAATGCTGAATGTAGTCCGCTAATAATGACCAATAGTGAGAACAGAGTTTTACTTTCCTGTGATACATATCTCCAGAGATAAAGGACAGCACTGGAAAGATTGGAAATGAAAAAAAATGGACTCCTAAAGAGCTGAAACATTTGTTTGCAAACTATAGTGAAACTTAGTTATTTTCTTGAAATTAGTCATTTTTAGTTGCCTATTTTTGCAAGTAGTTACGTTGCGATTTTGTTTTTAATAACCAGGTATAGCTGTGTACACTTACTTCAGAAATCCATTGTTCTCAACAAGGTGGTTTCAGAATAAATGGGAACCCTGGCATATAAATCAGCCAGTAATATATTCATAAAATATAGCTTTTGGCATTCATTTTAATTTGGTTTGATTAATGCTGACAAGTACAAGTAAAGGGTAGGTTCCACTAAAGCATAAGGTGAGACAAGTTTCTTGTTACTTACTCAACTCTTTCCAATTAATTATCATATTCTTCTAGTCCTCTGAGAAAATGTTAAAGCCAAAGTTTTGCATATAAAATTAACAGCCAGTGACCCTGCACACTGCGAATGTTTGGAGAAACCATTAGCCTGTGCAGCTTATAAAGGTTGTAGCAAACCATTTGGAATCTAATACTGAAGAGGCAGCCAGGCTTATGAATTGGCTATTCTGAGGTAACAATTTGCATTCCTTTCAACAGTAAGGAATTGGGTGCCAATTAAATCGTTTAGAAGTTTTCACAGCTATATAGTGTAAGAACTTTTTTTTTGATTTGGAACGTGCTTGGGGTAAAACATTTTTAATGAATTTATTCTCTGTGTTAATGGAAATGTTCTTTATTTGGTTGAGTGGCATCAGCTTTTGCCAGCAGCACCTGGCAGAGTGTATCAGAATATTGCAATGTCTGTCTTTAGTTTTTTTGAACGGAGGGGATTGAAGTGATATTTTCAATTAAACCGTGGCTCGATGGATAATTGTGGAGCAGTAGTAATTCTTCCGTAGATTGAAATGTTTTTATCTTCCAAGTTCTGGAAGATATGCATGCATTTATGGATGATGGTTGAGATAAAGCAGGGAGTGTTGTTTTAAAATGCTGATGTAGAGTTACCTATTTCAATTGCATAACAACAAAGAATTGTAATGGAAGCCACTTTTGGACTATTTTAAATCAGCAAGCTGTTTTTGCAAACATGATATACTTAGACAGTTTTCCATCTGTACCCATTAACCTACCAGTTCTACTTTACAGTAGGATGTACATTTTTAAATGAGCTGTAAGGTGTTTTGAGGTGAAACATTGATTCTCCTGCTCCTCGGATGCTGCCTGACCTGCTGTGCTTTTTCAGCACCACACTCATTTCAGAGAATGGCAGAGAGCCAGTCACAATGCTGTAGATCTGGAATTACATGTGTTTTTTAAAAGGCAAAAAATGACCATTTTACTGTCACTGAGACGAGCTTTTAATTCCAGAAATTATTTATTGAATGTGAATTCTATTTGCCGCCATAGTGGGATCTGAACCCATGACAAGCCTGGGTTTATGGGTTCCTCGTCCATTGACATTATCATTGTCATCACTTCCATGACACATGCTGCTGGTGATAAGTGCACTAATTTGCTGTAGTATCTGCAGTATACATTTGCATCAAGATTATGTATTGAAAGATGCATAGTCATGTGATGGAATTTTTAAGGAATGTTATCAAACCAGATTGATTTATAACCGCTATAGGTAAATCTAAGCTGCCACCTCTATTTTAGTATTTTGTTTTATCACTTGTTTCTTTAATTCTATTAGCTTCTCTGTATGTAAACATATGTCTTCCTCCCAGGAGATTGTTCTCCTGTTATCATAATTCAAATGCCAAACCAGACCAACGTGGAAAATTATGATATTACAACCACAATTGATACGTCTATGACTAGGAATAAACACATCACAACTTAAAAAGGACCTTTTAATTCTCTCTGTCCCACTTTCTTACTGACAAAAACATGACAAAAGTAGAATTTACTTTGCTGTAGTGTTCTAACATGTCAATCAAGCTCATTTGCTTTATTCACAGGAATCCAGCGAGTTTAGCTCACAATCTTTGGGTTTGGAAACAAAAGCTCAATCATTTTAGCTGTTAGTTCATCTATTTTCTTATGCTTGAAACTATTTGTTCCAGATCCCTTGAATAAACAGGGTATTCCTGATCCTTGGTGTCAAAGCATTCATGTCTTGAGATGATCTTTTGAAAAGGATTAAAGAAGACTTTTATTTTGTATTTTCCTTCTGATCACTTTGTCTAATTTTATTTTCGTTGCTTCTTTTCCCCCCTCTTAGTTTTAAAGTCCAAGATATGAGCTGAATAAAATTTGTAATTCTTTATAATCTAATGTGTCATAGAGTTATACAGCAGGGAAACACCCTTCAGTCCACCTCATCCATGCCAATCAAATTTCTCAAACTAAACTCGTCCCACTTGCCTGTGTTTGGCACATATCCCTCTAAACATTTCCTATTCATGTACCTATCCAAATGTCTGTTAAATATTGTAATTATATCTGCATCTACCACTTCCTCTGGCAGTTCATTCTACTTTTGAACCACCCTCTGTGTGAAAAAGTTGCCCCTCAGGTCCTTTCTAAATCTTTCTTCTCTCAGCTTAAAAATATGCTCTCTAGTTTTGATAAATCACTATAAGGCCCCCCTCAACCTCCTGCGCTGCAGCGAAAAAAGGTCCAACCTATCCTGAAACTCAGACTTTCCAGTCCTGGCAGTATTCTGGTAAGTCTTTTCTGAATTCTCTCCAATTAAATGTACTCTAAAAATGACCTCACCAATGTCCTGTACAACCTCAACATGACGTCCCAACTTCTGTACTCAGTGGTTTGAGCAATGAAGGCAAGACTGCATTAAGGCAAGACACCTTCTTAATCACCATGTCCACTTGTGTTGCAATTTTCAAAGAACTATGTACCTGAACCCCCAGGTGTCTCTGTTTGACAACACTACCCAGGACCCTATCATTAACTATATAAATCCTATCTTTGTTTGTTTTACCAAAATGCAAGACCTTGTATTTATTCCAAATTAAACTTCATCTGCTAGTCCTCAGCTCATTGGCTCACTTGATCAAGATCCCTTTATAATCTTTGACAACCTTCTTCACTCTTGTCATCTGCAAACTTACTAACCATGCCTCCTTATTAACTATTCTTATCCAAATCATTTATGCTGTTTAATTTTTGGAATGACCAATACAGTTGCTGTATCTCTCTAACCTATTACATTTGCAAGATACGGAGCACAAAGATCAGTATACACTGGTCTTGTTTGTATGCCTTGGCTTATCGCTGACCTAGGGATTGACTATGTGATTTGGTGACTGCTGTGCTTGAATGCAATGTCATGTAGCTTTAGGTACATCTTGGTACCTTTTGACAATTTAGACTTTAAGAAAAATACATCCGAATACCACTGCTGGAACCAACTGCTTAACTGGGAACTACACAAGTTCTCACTCTAATGATTCAACTCAGATTCCTAAGCTGTGACCTATTTGATGAAATAGGCAATTGCACCTGCTATCTTCCTTGACATGAGACTTGCTGAAAGAAGGAGAAACAGTCTTTATATATCTGCAATCTGTGGGCAGTCCCATGATTTCTTTCCATTCAATTCAATATTGCAAAACAGTATGATTTAAATCATTTGTTCCTCATCTTTTGTATGCAAGTATGAAACCTTATTAGAATAATAAAGGAAAATAGATGGTGCAGTGGGTTAGGAGATTGACATTTTGATCTGGTTTGAATGTATCCAAATTGAATTGAAAGAGTCTTCCCTTTATTGGATTAAAGTTGCGAGGGCTAAGATTTAAAGTCAGTTTCAGAGGCTAAAAGACCAACCGCAATTTTAATTTAGTAATTAGTGAAATTTCATTCTGATTTCTTCCATAACTTTTGAGTAGTGGAAACTGCCTTAACCCCATTTTTAAAAAATTCATATCATTATTCATTTGTTCTTTCTTGAACAAATATGTTATTGAAAGTTTCACTTATTACAAAAAGTGCATGTTGGTAAATAGCAAAAATGATCATTTTGTATTGTTGATTTTAATAGTTCAACTGTCAGCTGCCTTCCTTGTACCTCTATGATCAATCTGGCAAGTAGCAGTAGACAGGGCAAGTAAGCAACACACATTGCTGTTGTAAAAACTGATTAAATCTTAAGTTATTTTACCTTTTAACAGTGTCATTAAGGAGCCTCATTACTCTTTTATTAGAGCATTGTAACTCACTCTATTCTTATCAGATTATGAAATGAACATAACTCATACTACATATTAGATCTCTTGTAAAGGGATTACAGCCTTGCATTAACTTAGATTGACACGGTTTATAATTTGCTTGTTGATACACATGCAGCGATGTCATGCATTTGACCTGCAGCAGCATGGAGGAAAGGGACACCCATACATCATCATTAAAGATGGCATCCGCTAAAGAATCAGAGCCACAGGGTCTTCCTGTAGTAATTGTTATGAAGGACAAAGAAGGCACTTTCAAGTGCAAACTGAAGTCTTGTTTAAACGTGAATGCTTGAACATTATGGCAGCATTGGAAATTGCCAGTGGATTCAGTAGAAACATTTGAATCTTACAATTAGGGCTTTGCTTACATCAAAACTATTCAGCGAGTTTTAATGCTCTGGCATTTTGATTTGAAAGAAGTTTGCACTTTCAGAAGATTGAGCTTTTATTTCAGTTCCATTACACATTAAAAAGTCCTTAAATAACAGTTTTTCTAATGCTGGACCAGAATTTCTTTGACTCAAATGCATTTTTTACGATTACTAGACATTCCTTATTTTCACATTTTCATTTAGCAAATAGGGTTCAAATAATGACCAAATCTTCCTGTCAGCAGTTGAGACTTATAAAGTTTTTGGGAAGAAACAGTAAGTCTGAGGGTTGAAAACATTTTAGAATTTGGCAAACGAGGAATATTAAAAACTGGAAGAGAAGATAAAACATGAAAGTAAACAGTAAGAAACATAAACATGAACTGCAAAAGCTTCTATAGATATGTAAAAAAAGGGAAAGGATTAGCACATTCAAATGTTTGCCAATGACAAGCAGAGACAGGATAAATTACAATGAGGGAAATGGAAGAGAAACTAAACAAACTTTTTTGTCTGTCTTTATGGAAAAAGATTCATAAAATGTCCTTCCAGGACTAGGAGGGATCCAAGGAACTAGCAAGAATGATGAACTAAAAGAAATAAGTATTAGAAAAAAAAGTAGCATTAGAGAAAATAATGACTGAAAGTTGGTAAATCTCCTTGACCTGATGACCAGAGCTTTGAAAGTGGTACTTCTGCTCATTAGTGTTTAGAAGAATATGGTGATTGTATTGAAGCATGTAAATTTCTGGGGAGGTTTGGTAAAAGTACCTGCTGACAAACACCTTCCTTGTGAGAATGTCTACGACTGGGGGGACAGTTTCTGAAAAAGGTTCTCGTATTTGAGAAAAATGATGTTTTTTTTCTGAGAATCATCTAATCTTCTAAATTCTCTACTCCATAAAGCAGTAGAGATGAGGTCATTCATTATATTTAAGACTGATCTGGCCGATTTCAACGAAGATAATGTGGGGGGAACAGGGAAGAATATGAAGTTGAGGGCACCATCAGATTATCTCCAATTTTGTTGAATGGCAGAGCAGGCTCAAGAGGCCAAATGACCCATGCTTTCTATTTCTTATGTTGTCTTCAGAGATGGATGGGCTCAATGGATCAGTTGGTCTTTCACCTGCCATTAGTTTCATGTTAGTAAATGTTGAGAAAGAGGATATGTTCAATGATAATACTGTGGAAAAATGTTGGCTAAAATTGTCCCTTAGTGTAACGAATGGATGTGCAAGGTGTATACTTAAATCAGATTTGCAGTCAGATTTTGTGGTTGGTCATATGAACTGTATCCATGCAAAATAAATGTGGTGGTTCAAAAAATAGTTTTTGCAATAAATGAAAGATAAATCCATTAACAATTTGAATCCTTCATTTGTACTCTCAGGATTTGTCACAAAGCAACCTTAAGATTTAGCATTAGAATCTGCTAAAGGCAAGGAACACTGAAGAAAAGCTGGCACAGAGTTTTTAAAGTAAATTGTAAAACTAGTTGAGATTTCATCTGCTGAGAGCTGTAGTTTTCAGCATCAAGTTGACCAATCTTTAAAATGACCTGCATTTCAATTGGATAATCATTAATTATAGCTAATTTGATTAATATTTCCTTGAAGATTCCTCTGCACTTGAAGATTGTTTAAGAACAAAATTTGTTTAAACCAGAAAGAATTCTGCTTCAATCAGTGAGTGCTGTTCAGGTAGTGTTAGTAGGTCCATTGGTGCTGGAGCTTTATTCGAGTCAGAACTCCGGTATTCCTATTATTTATATATTATTGATATATATTAAAATAGAAAAATTGCAATGTGATCACTCAACTAAGTGGAAAAACTTTGCCAACTGTTTAGCTCAAGGCTTAATCATCATCAATAATTTAGTACATTCCCTAGGACTGTACTTGTACTAATCTGAATCTTGTTTTTGATTCAATGCACAGTGGTCACAACCAGAGGGAAATGACCATTCTGATTTAATGAACATTTCAGCAATTCCAAAGCCATTTGCAGTACATGGAAAGTCAGAATGATCTGTGCAAATTACATTTCTTCTCGAGTTGTTGACAATATTGACAAGGGACTTTTAATACTTACTGAAAACTGGCTTCATGTGGCATTGGTTGCCCTTGCCCTTGCCCTTGCCCTCGTTTCACAGTCAGAACAAACTGTGTTGGATGCAAACTGTGGAAGGTTAAGCTGCCCGGCTGACTCCTCGCATTCCTGAAAAGAAAACCCTCTTGAGTTCAGGGTAAAACTAATTTGTTCTTTTCAAAGAATAATTGAAGAAACATCACAAAACTGTATTTTCAAAGGAAGCTGTTGTATTTCCAAGATGTCAGTGACAACCATGTGAGGTGTGACTTGATCGTACCTGCTAGAACACGAGAGCAACATAATCTGGAAATTCCTTCAACAATAACCCTTGGCCAAAGTTCCTTTCTTTCAGAAAAGTATTCTTATGAAATTTGTTTTCTATTTTCCTGAAGAATGCATGTGCATTTTGGGGATATTTGGATGGATAAGTGTACTTGTATATTATGGATTGTGCAGTTATTGCATCATTAGTCAATAAGTTTTGTTTTCTAAATAAACCAATAATAGTACCTCTTAAGAGACCTGGTTGATAGATCTTTATGTTTAAAGCCTGATATAGATATTTAATTGATCATCTTGGTTACTGAAAACAGTATTTTTACTTTCTGTTTTGACCTGTGGAATATTGGGACGAGAGTAACAGTGCAATCCTCCAGCCTTAGTCATAGCACAGGTCAAAGTCATATATGACTTGGAGCTGATTATGCCATAATGTTACTTGTCACATCTTCTCTCTGGTAAAGTATGAGTAGCAGCTGCTGCTATTGAAGTAACCTTGGTGAACTGCTGCAGTGTACATCGTACTTAAACCAGGCATTGAAAGTGAAAGCCTTCAAAAATAGATGTGTTGAGTTGTAATGTTAGATATGTTGTGAATTTGGAGAGACCAGGTTTCTCCAATTCATAGACCAAAAATAGCTCTTTACCCATATCAAAGTTAAAGGCTGGTGAAATGTTTTACAAAAACATAATTCTGAGATTGACTAGCTGCTTACTGCTATTACTTATAGTTGCCATTCCACCCAAGCATTTCTAAGTGTTGATGGTATATTTTTCATTCACAGTTGGTTGTCTATTCCAAATTCTCTCAATGTGTATTATAATATATTTCTCTGCCTTCTACCTGCAGTTCCATGTGTTCAACTTTACAAGCATGTTTTACACATTCAACTGCTGAAAATAATCTATTCCTGTCACTCGGTTCAATTCCTTTGAAACTGGTGCTGAAAACTGCATTCAATGGCTTATTTTGTAGTCTTCCAAAAGATTTTATATGTTTCTCAATTATTGGTCTTCAATGTTCCAAACTTCATACCAAATCACACTATACTTTTACATTTATCCACTTCCAGTACTGCTTGTAATGACTTATGAACCTGATTCCTAAAATCCAAACGATTAACAACCATCATCAACACAACTCACCATTTCCACATTCAAAGTATATTTCTCTTCACCAAATGTATTGCCTCAAGTTTACTGACGTTGAAATTCCTTTCCCACTTCTCGACCATTTCACCACCATATCAATAGGCCCTAACACTCTTTATGTTGTTATTTTAATATCATCTGAAAATTTAGACAACATTGTAAATATTCAATATATGCTTAATTTATTATACTTAAGTCGTTAGCTGCAGTGAACTGTAGTGTCTTAGATCAGATACTTGAGGGCGCACCTATCCACTTCTTTAAGAAACTGCCCATAACTTGTCCTTTTTGCTTCCTTCCCTCTTAAAGTTCTGATTCCAATTTGTTTCCTACTGTATAATTTCGTACATTTAGCTTTTCATATGGCCTCTTCTGTGATATCCCCAAAGACTTATGAAGCCCATGTGCAACCTTTCCACTGCATTTTCCTCATATACGTTCTGAAAGAACTCAGAGGTTGAACTTGAATTATTTCACAATTTTAGTAAATCTGTCGGTGACCCTCGATCACACAATTTATAATATTTTGTTACAAATAAAATGGCTTTTTTTTAGAAAATGAAAGCAATCAACTTGTTGCAATGATGCCCTTCAGTATGTGTTGAAGTGTATAGGGCTGTAAGATTTTATAATGTAGACATTTGAAATGGCTGGTATTTAAATTTGAGTGTCTCTTGAGAAAAAGATCCTCTCAACTGTCTATTTCTTTGATTTTTTTCTGATGCTGCAGAACAATATAATTGTTTGGTATTACAAATAGCATACAAAACTACTTAACACATGGAGCATTAGTAGCTGAGCACAGATAAACCGTAGCTGTTCTGTTGCTCTCTGCAGTCCAGAGGCATTCCTGTCTCAGCTATAATGAAAACATACTTGGGTGTATTATTTCAGACAAGGCAGTTAAAGTTTATTTCGGTAAACTAGATTTCAGTACTTAGGGAAGATCTTGATTAAAGGTTATTAAATAATTACAGTATGGTATTTTATAGTTCCTAAAGTGAGTAGAATTTTATGCAACCACACATGCTAAAATCGATCAAGTAATATCCCTTTCCCAGTTTGCATGGATTGGTTGGATCTGGCTTTGAACCCCATGATGGTCATGGAAGTGTGCAGGAGGTAATTTAACCCCGTTTGACTCCAGTAACGAGGCTGGGGGAAAGGGGATCCTAGCTCCTTTTAAGATATAATTCGAGGGGTTCACTCTGAAATGACAGATCCATCCATAACAACGTTTGGAACTGAGGTGAGTCTCCAGATACATCAAGCAAACGTCAGCTCTTGTCTTTCTACTTGACAATAGGAAATCTGTCAACTTGGTTGGACAGTCTTTTTCTTGAACATAAATATCCCCCAATTCCCTTATAAATGAAATATGATCCAACTGGAGATAAAATCATTCTGTCATTACAGCTGACCTCATTACAAGCCAGGAATCAAGTTTGCGGCCTAGTTTTTTGAGGAACTTGGTGCTACACAAGGCTGTACAATTTTCAGTTAAGTTGTCAGATTAGTTTACCATATTCGCTTCAGTTAACTTGTTTCAGTTAAGTAAAAAATGCTGTCTTCCCTCTGAAGCAGTTTTGATACATAAATGATAGTTATCCATTGAAACTGATGTATAGGTGAATCTTGGAGTACACTAAGCAGAGATCAGTTGTTGTCTTGCACCAGTGCACTGATCTATGCGATGCTTTGGTGAAATTCTGATCAGTAATATAAACATCCTTACTGTCGTATATAAACATTTGCTTAATTTAAAGTTCATATTTTCCCAAGTAATGAAAGCCCTGTTTGTGTTATTAAGAATCTTGAGTGAAATGTTCCTGGACAGCCTGGATTGAATTCCCGTTGCAATTAATAAGTCTGCAGCTCAAAACAGGCTTTATAGTTCTATATAATTGACATTAATTTGGCTGTTTTGTTTGGACACCGTAACAGTAGATAGTTTGTAAAACTGAAGTATCAAACTGATGCAACAGGAGATATTGTTCAGAATTTAAGATGTACTGACTCCAAATAAAACTGAAGGAAATGATTACATATTAAGGATTTAATCGAACCTGCACCAAGCAATTAGTCTTAAATAGTAATTACTGTTGAAAACTTAGATTGACTTGTATAAGGTGTGCAAAATGTTTTTGATTCAGTCTAGAAGGTTCTTTCATAATATATAGGTTAGATTATATACAGTAACCTTTGCTAATCTGGAAATCTGTTACTTGGTAACACCCATTGTGCAGAATTCTTAAGGTGACCACATATTTGCTGATGATCCTTTATATTTTGAGAGTAGGGATATATAAGATGCAGTATTTGAATAGGTAAAGCAGATTTTTAATATTCTTTAGAATGTTTTATCACTGGTTGAGGTAAATATAAATATCCATGGTGTTTTAGGTTCACACATATTGGACTTCCTTGTGTGATTCGATAATCCTGACCTGATTTGGTCCCTCGCATTCCAGACTGGGCAGTTCTGAGTGTACTTTGAATACTGTGATATAATTATAGCTTTAACAACATGTTGTTTAAAAGTCAAACAAACTCAATATAATTTTAGGCTTGTGTCGTACTAATTATAAGTTAGCTGTTTTATGAGGAGTGGGACACCACATTGTGTAGCACGTATATTATTCTGCTGAAATGGAGCTGCGTGGAACATAATGTCACATTTTTTTAATTTTATACTCAATAGGTATGATTCCAAGCTCAGAATTAATTCTGTGCAAACTTTTGTTGCTGCTCATCAGTTGGATGTTACTGATTTTCTTTTAATTCTTATTTTGTGATATTTACCTGTTAGACGGATCATCTCAAATCTTTGGTCAACACAGGGTACTCATCATTTCTGATGATGGGTCAGCATTGATTGCACACATTAACAAATGTTTGACCTGCTGAGTATTTCTAGTATTTTCTGTTTTTATTACCCAGTGGTTTAACGTTGTAATGTAGCTGAGCCACTCAGACCAGAATGGTCCGGGTGCAGTCCTGATCTATATTGAGGTAGTTGGTCACAGTCAGTGTTTGTACAGAATGTGAAATAATCCAGGCCTGTGGATACAAAGTGATGCTCCCACCTCTGCATTTCAACCTTAGCCCTAACTAAAATTAGAAAACCATGTACATTCATGGCTGGTTCATCTTGCACTGATCTTTATAGTAAATATGTTACTGATGATTCTGATGTCTATCATCAGGAAGAGGAGAAAATTGGCAAAAAGAAAAGAAATGTTGCAAAATATGTTTGTATGTAAAGTTGTTTGCCAAAATGAATAATTGATTTGCAGTGTTTGATTTCTGAGCATTACACATACAAGACATTAAATGCTTCTCTCATCTAGACCTAATTGCTGTTCATATTTTTGCAGTCTTAGGTGGTGTGTGTTCTATAGCTTATTATTAAAAGGTACAAAAGAGTGATCCAGGGAATATATAAATCCCAGCATTCCTTTTCTACAGAACAGATTGCTACCATTTGATTTTTTGAGTGCTTTGTTGCAAACTCTTCAGCTTAATTTTTTAAATATCATAATCAGCTTTCTGAAAAAATTAGTAGTTGTGGTTTCTATAAATAAAACACCATGTAAGTCAAAATGATAACTATGGAATTTTAATATCAGAATGTGATTTCAGCTTAGATAGCTTTGCAAAATTCTCTTCCTTCCAAGAAGCTGAAATCTGACTTGCTTTGAAAAAGCTTTCCCCTTTGCTCATGGTTATCTTGCCACAACTGAGCTGTGAGAGCTTGTGACCAATGGAAAGACACTATATGCTGCCCCTCATAGCTTGTAACTACTGCCAGGTCTGTTTCATGGTATACTGTTCTCACCTGTCTTAAACGATCATCAGCATCCATCCTAACTCCTCTGTAATATCCATCATCAATTATAGAACTAACCCAAAGTTGACCCCCCTTTCTCCTGCCTTCTACTATGCCCTCTAGACATCTCTGCATCTTTTGCAGCTTTAATCAAAGGGCCAATTACCTGACCCTTTATTTTCTGATTGTTATAACCTTCAATTCAGAAACTGGATAATAGTAGATTCTTTGGAATTTTTAGATGTGTATTCTCTTTACTACAGAAATTGCACCCTCATTACATTTTTTGTTATAAATAGATTTACTTTTTAAAAGTATTGTTTAGGAATATCATGATTCCTCTAATAATAATTGATAAATTGTGAAGCAGTACTAATGGATATGTCCAATCTTTTTCTATAATCACCTTAAGATTCTTTTTATGTGTCGCTCTGGAACTTCTGAAGATGTCCATTTGTCTGCTGGTTGATGTACCAGTGTACCATGGCACAGCAATTGCATGAGCCTGGCAATCAGCATGTGCTGAGTTTGGCTGTTAACCAAGCTATCTTCAGAAAAAGTCTGAGCATCAGTATGTGCACTATGCTGGAGGAATGAACTATCAACTTTGAGACATACAGGTTGTTCTGCTATAACACATGTTTTGTTAACACTAATTCGCTATGATGCAATTGCTGAATTGAGGACACTGTTTCTAAAGTGCGAATTTTAAAATCGTGTGTTGGCTTTTAAAACGTGATTACATCACCAATACTTTATGTGCTGTTTCTAAGGCACGACTTTTCTATAATGCAGGGTTACACAAGAATGCAACCATTGCGTTATAGAAGAACTACCTGCAGTTTCCTAAATATATGTTGTGCCTATTCATAGGTTAACTCCAGCATCTGGGGGGAGAAATTACAACTGAAGTTGAGTTTAGGATTTTAAAAATATCTTGTCTTAATCACCAAGATTCAGCGACCATATTGGTAGTCTGAGATAATTGCTTTTACCTCGTTCTGAGATAATTGTTTATGTTGAGCTTGAGCAAAGTGATTTTCTTCATTAATTTACCTAGATTATTGTTTTAATCTAATTTAGTTTAGTCGATGGTCTATTTATCATCTTAACAAAATCACATTTAGATTCATTTATCTTATGTTGGCAATAATTCTCAATTATTCTTAATTGTTTTGGTTTGAAGCTGTCATCCTGTGTGTGCTTCTTTTGTTTCGTCCACAAGGTATGTATGTGAATTGCACCTTTTGTCAGAATTTTAAAAATTTCTGTGGGAATAGAACATGGCTAAAGAGAAAAATGAGGAAGCTTGTTACCATAGCAAATTCCTTAAGTAGGTGACTTCCTGGATCTCAAAAATGGCACTTTTATAGGTACCTTTAAAGCAGGTGATTAGTTATGGTCTAACAAATGTGTGATGTAGAATTTCCTTGACTGTAATATTGAAGTTCCATTCCACTGTTGCAAATAATTGTGAATCAAGTCCCCCAGTCCATTATCTGGTAAAGGCAGATTATAATTTGTTGACCAGGAAAGTTTTGGGTTCAATTCACTGCTCTGCTAAGTTAGTAGTTCCCACCCATTGTAGTGTCAGTGATAGTCAGATTAGAAATTGTATCGTCTGGGTTTGAGAGGAAAACTCTAAGGTATTTCAGGGATAGCCAGTGTTTCTTAACAGGAAAATGCATTGGGAGCAGCATCAAGCTTTATTGTGATGCTTGTGAGAATTTGATGGGGGCCCAACAATGAATACTTAGCTTCAGATATAAATATTTAGCTTGCATTGGCTGTCCTTATTCCTCCTACCCATTGGTCACCTCACATTTCTCTCCTGAATTTCATCTGGTACATGCTCTTTCCACCAGCTTGTCTATTTGCTTTTGAAGTTTTTGATCAATTTTCCTCACTGTTCACTACATTTCTACCTTTTGTCATTTACAGGTTTTAATATTTATTCTGTGCATCCTAATCCAATTCATTAATGTATATCAAAAACAGTTATTGAGCCTTGTGGGACCCTGCTATGTATTTTCTAAGGCCATTAATCATATATTATTTTAAAATTGAAACCATGCTGCTCAGTATGCCTACTACAAAGCACACAAAGTAACAGTTTATTTCACATATTCCTTATCATAGTTTTAAGTGTTGGAGGACTTCAAATTTGATGCTTAGATTTGTCACGTACTTTGCAGTGTTGCATCCATCTGAATTAATGGCAAGGCCATTAAATACTGCCATCTGGTGGTTGTGATGTGCTCTTTTGTAATTCTAACAAATTATGTACATGACTAGTTAGTTTTAGACTTTGGTTGAAAAAATGCACTAAATTATTGGAATAAAGTTTAGAGAAATCCTTTAAAGTATTTGACTGCTCTATCTGATCATGGCATATCCAACAAACTCTTGACTGATGCTGTGCCAGAGTTTGGATTTTCCGTGTTTAACCTGAACAGTGCCTGAATATAGTAAAGGCATTCGAGCACATAGCAAAGAGATCAAGTTCCATGTTAATTCAAAAATAAGTATTTCTATCAGTGCTCCCTTAAGCTCAAAATACTGCCTTGTTAGAGATATTGCACTGGCATGAAAGAGCAGTGCCAAGTGCCTGATGATCCTTTGAGGGCAGTCCCACAAATTTCATCAGTGATCCAGAGATTGGCATGTGCCTGGTGGAAAAGGCCAAAATAATTCTGCTCCACAACAGAATCTGGATATTATTGGCTGAAGCGGCATTTATTGCCCATCTTTATTTGCCCAGAGGGCAGTTAAGAATTGACCACATTGCTGTGAGTGGAGTCACATGTAGGCCAGACCAGGTGACGATGGCAGATTTCCCTTCCTGAAGTACGTTAATGAACCAGTTGGATTTTTATAGCTATCAACATTGGATAAGTGCTCACTGTTAGCCATCCTTTTATTCCAGTTTAGTTTAATTGAAATCAAATTTTATGTTGTGCCATGGTGGGATTCAAACACATCTAGTCAGAATATTAGTTTAAGGCTGTGCATTATCAGTCTAGTGATATTACCACTACACTACTGCCTCCCCTTGACAAAGGGTAGAAGTGCAAGATGATCAGGAAAATAACTGAGTTGGCGGATGTTTAATAATACAGTACCTGAAATTAAACAGGCTCTAGACTAGACCAGAATGCCATTTCAAAAAAGTCTGGTTTTTACAGATTCAGTTTTTGGACAGTCAGGTTTGAGGTTCTATACCTGTTGTAAGAACACTGTTAAATTATCTTTCTTTAGAATTGTGGAAAATTGTGTATCTGTAAAAGTGGATATGTAATGAGTAAATGTTTTTATTATACAATCAGTAACTGAGGAACTATATATACATGTTGTCAAATAAGATTGTGAAAAAAATGTTTGGAGACCATCTTCATGCCAGATTTTCTTTTTCACTTATGATTGTATAATTCTATAATTTTTTCCTCTTCTCATCTCTCTGGTAGTTAGTGACTCGGGCTCACTTTCCCAGGGATTATGGTCTTTTTATCTTGGGTCCATCAGAGCCCTTGACACTGTTACTGCAAGAGTATCAGGACTGTGCTCCAAGAACATTTCCAAATGTCCTTTTGACCAGTCAGTGAGAAGTAAAGGAAATTGTAACAACTGGAAGAAATCCTTGGGATCCACATGGCCAGTTCCATTGTACTCTGCAGGCAGGATAGTCCTTCCCTGTCTTCTCCCCCTCATCTCCAATTTCTATTCAATATTTCTCTACCTGACAGTACTCGATCAAAACCTAAAATGAGGTGATGATTTAAACTGCAATCTTTGTAATGGGTTTATGTTATTATATATATTCCAGTCTCTTACACTGCCCCATATTAAGTTTTAAAACTCTTAATAGCACCAAATCTAACAATGAAGTAGTGGTAATATGCTGTTTAATATGAATCTGTATCAACCATGAGGTATCTTACCTCACTTACCTCTACTAATGATATTCTGAAAAAATGCTTTAAAGGGGAGGAAACCTGTTACAAATCACTGGCTCAAATCTACTTTTAATACGAAAAATCAAAGAATCATGGTTCATTTTGCATAGCCTTAAGGGAGCTGAAAGTATTAAAATGTACCCTTACCCTAGTGAATTTCAACAGTGACAAGGTTAAACTTGCAGGATTGATGAGTTTCTGTTTCTGCATGGTGTACTTGGCGAAAAGAAACAGTGCAGTTACAGAAGGAGGAAGTGAAATAACCTCGAATGCTGTATGTAATCTATCCTTGTGTGAACTGCTTGTGAAACAATTTGTAATATTAGACTAAAATCTTATGCTAACATTTTATTTTTATATTGGTCACTGGTTGTTATTTAATTAAATTTTAGAAAGATGAACATATTTGAACTGGCTTAATTATAGAAATTGCCATGTGATTGTTCATGTCTTTTTAAGTTTTCAGTTCTGCAGGCCACTTCCACCATCTAACCAAGTATCATCTTAAAGTCTGTTGGAGATTTACGAATGGAAAGAATAGTAAATTAATTTTATATGCTAAATATGGTCTTGTATAGTAATTGTCTAATTTATATGTAAATCACAATCAATTGATGCTAGAAAACACAATAGTGCTAACAGCGAGACTGTTCGTGCACCAGAAATTAATCCACCTCTGGAAGTTCTTTAAATTTGCCTGAGAGTAAGGGGGTTACCATGCTGCTGGGGAAACGCATTATTTGTCCTCATTCTTCTTCCCCTCCCCCAGTTGTTTAACGTGCACAACAAGATTTGAGATTCCAACCAAATGTTACCGGATACCATAAAGTCTCTGTCAATTAATTGTCCATTACATATGAATTGAACATACTGACCTGGTAATGTTTCGGGCAGAAGACCATTGATCTGCCTAGGCTGCCCTGCCTAGCCTGCTGTAACTGTTCCTTACTGTAATTACTTTAAGCTTAAAACTGTAGCTATGAAGAATTCATGTTTTTTTTTCCCAAACCCGTAATGATTAAAAAGATGGGTTGCACAGTCAGTGTTGTTTTATATCTGTGGCATGGGCTTCAGTCTTGTCCTGACACCAATGTTAAAAATGTCAAGTGTGGATAAATCACACTGATAATAAACTTGAAATCATTTCTCAATACTACATTTGGGAAAAGTACATTGATTTTCTTTAAACGTGGATCGTGCAGAAGTTCTCTGAATTGCTAAGAAATCTAATAGTTCAGTATGACAGTGTCTCAGCTATCAATGTGGAGACCTGAACTAGAATTGATGTCAGCTGATTATTAATATTCAGCCCTCCTCAAGGGGACAGGTCTGTGAAGTCATTCCAGTGAGGGAGAGAAAACTGACCGTGCAGTTATCTCCCAGCATTATGTAATTTTGCCCTTGGCTTTATCAGGCAAATGTACCATTGACTATATCTGTGGAGGTGACTACCAAAATGGATGACTGAGAGAAAATACAACTTAAAATGCAATTTCTTAAAACTAAATCTATTTTTGTAAATTAGGTTTATAACACTTTGAACTCAAGAGATTCCTACCAGAAATGTGACCAGTATTTGGAAGTTGCTTGCTGGGCTGCTTTATAAAGTTTTCTTTGTACCTTTGTACCTTTCTTTGCTGTGCTCTTCCAGCACCACTAATCCAGAAATTGGTTTCCAGCATCTGCAGTCATTGTTTTTACCTCTTTCTTTGTACCTTGTCTCCTTGCAAAGTAATGGTAAGGTCCCAGGGAGTGTTTTTGAACAAAGAGAGCCTGGAGTGCAGGTTCATAGCTCCTTGAAAGTGGAGTCGCAGGTAGATAGGATAGTGAAGAAGGTGTTTGGTATGCTTTCCTTTATTGGTCAGAGTATTGAGTACAGGAGTTGGGAAGTCATGTTGCAGCTGTACAAGACATTGGTTAGGCCACTGTTGGAATATTGCATGCTCCTTCCTATTGGAAAGATGTTGTGAAACTTGAAAGGGTTGAGACAAGATTTACAAGGATGTTTCCAGGGTTGGAGGATCTGAGCTACAGGGAGAGGCTGAACATGCTGGGGCTGTTTTCCCTGGAGCGTCGGAGGCTGAGGGGTGATCTTATAGAGGTTTACAAAATTATGAGGGGCATGGATAGGATAAATAGGCAAAGTCTTTTCCCTGGGGTCGGGGAGTCCAGAACTAGAGGGCATAGCCGGGCGCTGGCAGGTGGGACTAGATTGGGTTGGGATATCCGGTCGGCATGGACGGGTTGGACCGAAGGGTCTGTTTCCATGCTGTTCATCTCTATGACTCTATGCCAGAACTTTACTTAAAATTTAGCACCTATTTAGTAACACTATACTCTTGCATGAAGGGTCAAAACAGATTGCCTACAGTATTCACTTCCCAAACTCCCATTTCTGCACAGCACTTCCTATATAGTAGGATGACCAGTTCTGAAAGTTGCTTTGATTGACAATATATCACTAATGGAAAGGAGTTTGGATTTCAGAATGCAGTGACTTGACAATTGATGAATAAGGCGATGATGGGATGGCAATGGCCTAGGAGTATTATCACTAGATTATTAATCCAGAAAGGTGACAGTGAGGGCTGCAGATGCTGGAGATCAGAGTTGAGTGTGTGTTGCTGGAAAAGTACAGCAGGTCAGGCAGCATCTGAGGAGTAGGAAAGTTGACATTTTGGGCAAAAGCCCTTCATCAGGATGATGATGGTGTGGGGTGGGCAAACTCTCCTCTGGTTTGTAACCAAACCTTAGTAGTAGGACACAAAGGGTAGAAGGCCGTTTTGAGTGACTGGAGGGCAGTGTCCACTGGTGTACCACAAGGATCAGTACTGTGACCCTTATTGTTTGTTATATACGTAAATTGTAGAGATAAAAATGTGAGGGGAATGTTAAGCAAATTTCCAGACAACACTAACATTGGTAGAGTGGTTAATAGTGAAAAAGATGGGTTGGGCAGATGGGCAGACCAGTGGCAGATGGTATTAAATCTCCCAGTAAGTACGAGGTGATATACTTTGAAAGAAGAAACAAAATGAGGGCGTATGCCATGACTGGCAGGATCTTGGTAGCTTAGAGGAACAGTGGGATCTTGGAGTAATTATTTACAGATCCTGAATTTGCAGAGCACTTGAATAGGGTAGTTAAGGCGACATATGGGACGCTTGCTTTCATCAGTTGTGGCATAGAGTATCAGAGCAAGGAGGTAATTTTGGTGTTGTACAGAGTGTTGGTCAGGCCTCGGCGGGAACACTGAAGTTCTGGTCACCTCACTACAGAGAGGGTGTGATAGCATTAGAGGGGGTATAGAGGAGCTTCACCATGATGTTGGCTGGGATTGAGAAATTGAGCTGTAAGGAGAGACTAGATAGACTTGGATTGTTTTCTTTAGAACAGAGAAGACCGAAGGGCGATATGGTTGAGGTGTATAAGATTGTGAGAGGTATGGATAGGGTGAAAAGGTGAAAAGAGAGAAGCTATTCCCCTTGGTTGAGGGGTTAATCACAAGAGGGCATAGTTTTAGAGCAAGGGGCAGGAATTTCAGAGGGAATTTGGGAAATAGTATTTTCACTGAGTGGCAGTGGGAATCTGGGAAGTGCTGCCTGGGAAGGTACTAGAGGCTGAAAAGCTTACAACCTATTTTTAAAAAATTTGGATGAGTATTTCAAATAGCATAACATTCAAGGATATGGGACAAGCGCAGGAAATTGGGATTAGCGCGCTTTTAGTGGTCGGTACAGTCTTGGGGCTGAAGGGCCTTTTCGGCATTGTATGAATCTATGAATCTTTACCTGGCACATAGGAAGTGTGATGATGCTGTCACTTTAACATGGTTATTTTGTCCTTGGGTTTTTTAAAAAGAGAGGTTGTAAAGGCAGAGGGTCTAGAAAGAAGCTAGTTTAACAATGGCAGGGGAGATGGCCAGTTCTCCTAGTTCAGATTTTTTTCTAGTTTGGTTTAGCTGTGGCAGTCACAAGATGTTGGAGTCCAGGAAAGGTTGCAGCTTGAGCAAATGGTTCCTGACTGACTTTCTCTCTGAAATCTCTTTGGATCTTGTTCCCTCCTGCCTGTAAGAATCTGTGTTTCAATTTACCTTCTTGCCAAGAGGTGTGTTTATGGCTTGGGATGGGATTAGAACAGTTCCTTTGTTAAATTGGTGTATCGATTCGGTTAAGTTATTCTAAATTCCGTTTTCTTTTGTTTGTATTTCAACTGTAACGTTTAAATAAATTCTGTTTGCTTAGAGTGGTTTGACCAGCTGTGTCACACCTGGAATATCAACTTCACATCTGCCTTTAAGATAAAATAGACTACCTTCTTAAAATATTTTGTGGGGCTCTGGCAAAACAGGAGATGGTTGTGATTTATGAGGTCAGTCATTTCAGTTCCAGGACATCTCTGTAGGAGTTCCTTGGGGTGGTGTCCTCTGGCCAACTACCTTGCCTCCACCATCGGGTCAGAAATGGGGATGTTGGTTGATGATTGCATATGTTCAGCACCATTTGCAACTCTTCAGATATTGAAGCAGTCCATGTTCAAATGCAGTATGATCTGTACAATATCTAGGCTTGGGCTGAAAAGTGGCAAAAACATTTGTGCAATCCTCGTGATGATGATCTCCAATAAGACAAAATCTAACCAGTGTCCCTTGACATTAAATGTCAACATCCTTGGGTTTACCATTGATCAGAAACTCAACTGAACTTGCCACATAAACACAGTGGCTACAACAGCAAGTCAGTGGTTTGGATTACTGTGACAAGTAGCTCATCCCCTGACTCCCCAGAGCGTATCCACCATCGACAAGGCAGAAGTCAGGATTGTGATGGAATATTCGTCACTTGCCTGAATGGGTGCAGCCCCATCAGTACTCAAGAAGCTTCAAACTGTTCAGGACAAAGCGACCCACTTGATTGGCATCACATGCACAAGTGTTCACACCCCCTTCCACTGATGCTGAGTACATACTGCAGCTACGATCTACAAGATGCACTGCAGAAATTCACCAAAGATCCTAAGACAGCACTTGACCCATGACCACTTCCATCAAGAAGTAAAAGGGTAGCAGATACATAGGAACTGCATGTTCTCCTACAAATTACTCCATTTGCTAACTGGGAAACCGTTCAAGAAGGCAGCTCGCCACCACCTTCTCAAGGGCAATTACAGGCAGTAGATGATGGCCAGCCAGCAATGCCAATGTCCCATTTAAAAAAAAAACTAGATCAAGCATGTCAAAAGGATGTTTCAGTTTGGGTCTGAGGTAGCACTCTGAGCATGAGAACTTTTTTTTGAAGTTATCTACTTGTGTAATTAAGCCATGTTCTATCCATTTAAAGTGTTTGAATGCTCATCGTCAACAGTTACCGAAAGTGATACTAAGTCTTCAGAGTACACTGTGCCACTTTGTCCTGGAGCTTGACTTTTCAATACAGGGAACGTATGTCTGGAACATTTGCTATTTTCTGGCTTTGTTTGGACAGAAACTACCTGCATAACTCCTTTTCCAAGTTTTCCATTTGTTGTGCTGATTTTGCTGACAGAAGTTTAATTTTTACTGCAACTTTCATTTCCTTGGGATACTTGAATATGCTTTATGTCCAGTCACTTCCTATTTTTGTTTTGACTTGCAATCACTCTTGTCTTTGCAATGCAAATACCCAACAATTACCAACTCCAACAAGATAGAATCTTACCATCGTCCCATAACTTGCAATGGCATTACCATTGCTGAATCCCGTACTGTCAACATTGTGGAGGGTTACCATTGATCAGAAACTCATTAAACTGGACTAGCTGTATAAATAATGTGCTATAACAGCAGGTCAGAGCATAGGAATTCTGTGGTAAGTCATCCTTGTCTCCACCATCTATAACTTACAAGTCAGGAGTTTGATAGAATACTGTCCACTTAGCTGGATGGATGCAGTTCTAATACTCTATAAAAGCTTGGCACCATGTGGGACCAAGCATTTACTTGAGTGGCACTTCATCCGTCATCTTCAGGATTCACTCTCCTTGCCACCAAAGCACAGTTGCAGTGTTGTGTACCATATACAAGATACACCGCAGTGACTCACCAAGCTTTCTTTGATAGGAACGTACAAATCTGCCTAAAAGGTCAAAGGCTTGATAACTACTGCCCTGCAAGGTCTATACCACCCTGAGTTGGAACTATATTGCCATCTTCAGTGTCACTAGTTCAATATCTGGAGATCCTTTCCTAAAAATACTGGGATAGCCCTACACAACAAAACTGCAGTGGCTCAGAAGACAGATCACCACTTTCTCTAGGGTAATTAAAGATGGGCAATAGTTGCTGGTCAAGCCCAAATTCCAAGAATGGATAAAATAAAAATGACCACTTAATGTACAGCCATTAAGGTAGATGATATTTGTCGCACTGATTGAGATAGGGTTGTTGACATGGAGAAAGCTTGCTTTTCTTAAATATCTATCTTTGCACTGGCGATCAGCCCAGATTGCACGTTGATATCTTCCAGTGGGCTTACACCTGTGATCTGAGTGCAACTAATCATGCTGCACTGACATGAAAAATTGACAAAAGCCGACTGCATACAATTAATAGATTTCTGGAGATTCCTGTAGATTTCCAACATTCCTTTGCTCATCCAGACAGAAAAATAAAACTTTGTGATCAATTTTTACAAAGTCACTGATCACATTCAGCTGACCCTTATAAACACAATTCACAATTTTGGACAGTGGGCTTTTGTTACCCTTTAATATCAATTTGGCTTAGTTATATACACTTGCAAATTAATCCATAGTGCACTTCTGCAAGTACAGTTCCAGCGTACAGTTCTGAAAGTGGACTTTGCCACTTCCAAAAGTTTGAATGCTATATCAAGAGGAAAATAAATGTCTAAATTGGCAACACCTCTCTGAGCACCATTATCTTCACAGGTAACAACCAATAAGTTCCATTTTCTGCATGCTGATTCTGAGGTAACTTACTACATTGATGTGGCTGTCTTGTAAGAATAGGATTGTTGATTTAATAGAGAATGGCATTCCCAGTATCCAACCTTTGAAACTCTAGTGTGTTTAATTTAAAATGGCTTTTGTTAAATGATGTCATCAGATCCAGTGTGCAACAGTCATCCAAGGGAACACAGTACAGTGGATAAAAATGTAAAAGGATATGTAATAAGCAAGAAGGCAGTCCAACTATATTTGAAGAGCCTCCAATTTTTGTTCACAGGATTTGTCATTATTGTACAGGCAACTCATTGAGTATTGAGAGCCATGAACACTCAGTAGGTGCCTCAATGATTCAGCTGTAACATTTCATTTGTTGCATGTTGAACTAGTTGATCTGAATCAAAACAGTGGTATGGCTGTGACAATTGGGTCTCTGGAATTAGGGAAGGAAAGCATCATGTCAGGATTCCTGCTGTGTGGCATCATCCCAACTGTGACTGGGGAATCAAATTCAGCCTTTCTGTAGTCTAATATTATACTGATGTGATGAAGCTATAAACATATTTTATGAAAAGTATAAGTGTTTTTGGCATCATAGCCAAGTAAGGAACTAATGTTGCTAAGACAGCATGAGTATTTGGGAAAATTGTTTCAACACTGATCGCACCTTTTGTTTACAATGATCAAAAATGAACCTGGCTTACTGAAATGCTGCCGAGAACAGTCCTTGACATCGATGGGAGCCCAGGCACTGTCTCCAAATGACTGACCTCCCGCCTTCTCTCTCTTTCCCCCCACACATTCCCTGGAGCTCTACAAGGAGTGTACCCTAAACAGTGTACCTTAAACCCCTCTTTTTCCTCTCCCCTCACCCCCCCCCCCCCCCCCCCCCTTCCCCACATAATTTCTCCAACATTTTCCTGCACAGGGCAGAGGTAGAACCTGTCAAAAATTGCAGTAAAACGTGTGTGTGTGTGTGTGGGGATGGGGGGGGAGGTTTGGTAAGCAGGGTCTCCTGCGTGGTGTGCTGCTGCCTAGTCTCCTGAACGGGGAGTGGACTTAGCAAGTGCTCGCTGTGTCAACGCCATTGAACTGATGTGTGTGTTGGAGGGGGGAGAAGATGTGACAGGCTTCAGCAAAGCTGCAGTTCCCTTACACACGTGTGTGTGTGTCTGCTCAGAAACAAACCCTGAGACAGAGAGAGGGAGCAAGGCAGGCAGAGTGAGGAAAAAGGAAGCTTCCAAAAACTCCGAAACTCAGAGGAGAGCCCTCCCATCTCATTCAGGTAATCAAGGTTCCTCTGTACTGGAGTTGAGATGCCTGACCTCCAACAATCATCTTCCTTTCTGCTTGGTAGAGCTCCAACTAATGGAAAGTTTTCCTACTGTTCTTGTTGATTCTACTTTGGCTAGGGCTTCTTGATGCCACACATAGTGAAATGTGGATTTGATATTAAAGGGCAATTGCTTTCACTTCACCTCTGGGAATCAGCTCTATTGTTCATGTTTGGACCAAGATCAGAAGCTGAGTGGTCCTGGCAAAGCCCACACTGAATGCAATAAGTAGCTTATTTCTGATCAAGTACTGTTTGTTAGCACTGTGGGTGACCCCTTCCATCACTTTACTGATAATGAAGAATAAACTGATGAGACATTAATTGGCCAAATTGGATTCGGCCTACTTTTTGTTTACAGCACATACCTGGGTATTTTTTCACATTAATGTGCACTTGCCAGTGTTGTAGCTGTACTGGAACAGTTTGGCTATAGCTGGTGCAAGTTCTGGAACGTAGGTCTTGAGTCTATTGACAGAATATTGTCAGGACCCATGGTTTTTTACATGATACAGAACCTTCAACTGTTTCTTGCTATCACGTAGATGAATTGGCTGAAGGCTGCTACCTGAGATGCTGGGACCTTTGGAGAAAGCTGAGGTAAATCGTTCACTTTGCAGTTCTGGCAAATGTTTCAGCCTTATGTGCTGGGCTTCCCCGTAATTGAGGACAGTGATATTTGTGGAGCCTTCTCGTCAAGTCAGTTGTTTAATTGCCCATCTATTCATAAGTGAATGTGGCAGAACTGCAGACTTAGATCCCTTCTGTTTGGGTTATGGGATCACTTAGCTCTGCCTATCACTTACTGCTTATGCTGCTTGACAGACAAGTTATCCTGTTTTGGTAATTTTACCTGGTTGTGACCTCAATTTTAGATATGCCTAGTGCTGTTCCTAACATGCCATCCTGTACACTTTATTGAACAGCGGTTGATCCCGATTTGACGCTAATAGTGGAATGGGAGATATGCTGGGCCATGAGGTTGCAACCTGTGATTGAATTTCTGTTGCTACTGATCTTGTGGGTCCTGTTGACCCCAGTGGATGCCCAGTCTTAAGTTACTAAATTTGTTTTAAAATTTATCCCGTTTAACCCTGATGTAGAGCCACACAACATAATGAAGGATATCCTCAATATGAAGATAGCATTTTATTTCTGCAAAGACTGTTTCAATGCTACTGTCATCCATTGCAGGTAGATTGAAAATGAGGTCGTCAACTTTTCCTCCTTGTTGATTCCTTTATTCCCTGGTCCTGTTGATGATATTTACTCTGAGTGGGGGATTTCATTCTGCATCCTTGCCAACTAGTGCTATCATAATTCTTCACCAAGTAATGCTCAACTTGGATGAGTATTGATTCATCTGCTGAGGTGAGACTGTAGGTGGAAATTGGAAACTTTTCCTTGCTCATGCTTGACCTGATGAGACTTTGTTGAATCAACCTGAAGAATCGCAGGGCTATCCAATACATGTACCACAGTGCTGCCACCTCTGGTGGACCTGTCCTGTGGGACAGGACATTTTAACTTTTAATTTTTGACTTTCAGTCAAATTCAAATTCCACCATCTGCTGTGTCATACAGCACGGAAACAGATCCTTCAGTCCAACTCGTCCATGCTAGTCCAGTGACATTACCTCTTCTACATTTCTTTATGTCAATAACAAAATGCTGTATAAAGACAAGCAACCCAAGAATAAATCACAAAGAACTCTACAGAGTACACTGTTGAATGGCCAGTAGTAACTGGAATCTCATTTCAGGCTTACTTCCTTTGTCTTTGAAATATTGTTATTATCGAGCTGAAATGATATCTTATTATTTGTCTGATTGAATTCTGCCAATCTTTCCAATGCCTGTGTGGTTTTGTCTGTCCTATTAAAATACACCATCTAGTTTCCCCACTTGAAGGACTTGACTAAAAGGGACATGCCTCTAGAAAATACATGATTGCCTCCAAACATGTTAGTCACTCACGGTGCACCTTTAGAATATTTGATATTTCATTTGACAAGGTTCTTGGTGAACTTGATGAATTGAAAAGAAGTCGCATCAATAATGAATAGCTTCATAAAATGAGATTCCATTTTTTTAGCAAAAAGCTTTTCTTGTTTATTGTGTTCAGACTCCATGCTGTTGACATGCTGCAGTAGCTACGGTTTTCCAATCTAGAATAGCAAAAAGTTGCTAAGAACAGCTGCAGCCTTTGTAATTATACTCTGCAGTTATATTCAAAAAATGCTTAAGATATTTAGAAGGCCACTTAAAATCCCCATGGTTCATTTCAAACTGCAATTATCTGAAAATATCATCTTCACTTATGGGAAGCGGACAATACCTGAGGACAGAAAGCAAGTTCAGTCGTAGTCTCAGTAGATACAACTATAATATGAAGGCCTCTTATTTCTTGAGAGAAATTTGTCTTTACTTTGGTCTATACCAGAACAAAGGCAATTAGTGTCAGTTACTGACAGGAGATTGTTTTTCCCTTATTATCATCCCCATAAGGAGTAATCTGGTTTGTTCTGTTGAATTCTGCAAAGAGAAGTTGACCCTAATTAAAATTGTGTGTCTGCTTGAAGTCCACGTAGTGATTATGTTGGTTTTTTGTTTGTGTCCAGCTGTGCTACGCTGGTGGTGCCAAAAATTACACGCAGGACTTGAGCAAGTATGTGTTAGCACCTGCTTCTAGCATGGTGGTGCTTTGCAAGTGCAAGTTTGCACTTTTGACTACCTCTAATATTTTGATAAGTTTGATGAAAGCAAGGGAATTAGTACCTGCATAATGGATAGTTTGTTTGCAGAAACTTGCAGACTCCCGAAAGCCTGTCCTCCATCTACAAGGCAGAAATCAGGAGGGTGATAGAATACTCCTCACTTGCCTGGATGGGTGCAGCTCCAACAACATTCAAGAATGTACTCCCTACTGTGGCAGGGGGAGAGAGAATGAGAGCGCACGCATAAGAGGATGGGAGGAACATAGAAAATATGAAAGGGAGAGAATGTTGTGGGATGTACTCTCCTACGAACCTGACCTTGAGAATTTTTTAAAACAGTGCAGCTCCAACAACTTTCAAGAATGTACTCCCTACTGTGGCAGGGGGAGAGAGAGAATGAGAGCGCACGCATAAGAGGATGGGAGGAACATAGAAAATATGAAAGGGAGAGAATGTTGTGGGATGGATGGAGTGGGATATGTGAAGAGGGTGGGTGGGAGAAAAAGGGAGTTGGAAGATTGGGGGAGAGAATGTGGGCACAGGTGTGAGGGAGAAGCAGATAGAGAGGGAATATACAGTATGTGAAGATGTGTTCATATCTGTAAGAGAGTGAGAGAAGAGGGTGAGAACATGCTGTGAGCTCACCGGACTGTACTGTGATTCTGTTGAAGCTGCTGAAGACTGGGATAATCTTCAGAATCCAATCAGGCAGAAAGTTTTCCTTTCACAAATATTTGTATCATCTGTAACTACGGGTGAGGTGCCAGATGACTGGACAGTGACTAATGCTGTGCCTTTGTTTAAGGAGGGATGTAAGGTGAAGCCTCTGAACTATAGACTGGTGAGTCTGATTTCAGTCGTGGGTAAGTTGTTGGAAGTTATCCTGAAAGATAGGATTTATATGCATTCGGAGAGGCAAGGAATGATTTAGGGGTAGTCAGCATGATTTTGTGTGAGGGGAATTGTCTCTCGAACTTGAGATTTGTTTGAGGAAATAACCGTGAAAATTGATGTTGGAAGAGCAGTAGACATTGTTTATTTGGAGGTTTTAGTAAAGCCATATGGTAAAGTAATTAGTAAAGTTATATCACATGGGATTCAGGATGAGCTTGTCAATTGGATAAAAAATCTGGAGAGGCTGGGATTATTTTCACTGGAGTGTAGGAGCTTGAGGGGTGACTTTATGGAGGTTTACAAAGGGCTTTAGATAAGGTAAGTTCCAGATGTCGTTTTCCCAGGTGTGAGGATTTCAAGACTAGGTAGCATATTTTTAAAATGAGAGAGGTTTTTGAATAAAAAGGGGCATGTTTTTTACACAGTGGTTCATGTGTGGAATGAACTTCCAGTGGAAGTGGTGTACGAGGGTACAGTTCCACCATTTAAAAATTATTTGGGTAAGTACATGTTTTAAAAAATTCTCAAGGTCAAGGACCAGGCTCGCAGGAAAGTAGTCTGACACAGAACAAACAGCCAAGAGGCGAGTCTTAATGATTCACACATGTATTGGGACATAATTTTACACCACAGTACATGAATAAGAAATGTTTACAGGAATATGGGCCAAGTGCAGGCAGGTGAGACTAGTTGAGATAGGGATTATGGTCAGCATGGACTGATTGGACTGAAGGGTCTGTTTCTGTGCTGTATGACTTTAAGAAGCTTGACAGACAAAGCAACCCATTTGATCGACACCAAATCCACAAGCATCCACTCCATTCATCACCGACGCTCAGTAGCAAAGATGGGCTATAGAACTTCATCTCCCCTCTATAACAAGGGCATGAGATGCATGGAAAAATCACCAGCTGTAAGTTCCCTTCCAAGCCATTCACCATTCTGACGTGGAAATATATCACTTCCTTCACTGGCAGCTCACCACCACCACCACCAACGGCAACTAGGAATGGGCAATAAGTGTTGGCCAGAAAGCAACACCAATCTCCCACAAGTGAATTGGAAGTAGGATACTGCCTGAGCTGCTGTGCTCTTCCAGCACCACTAATCCAAAATCTGGTTTCCAGCATCTACAGACATTGTTTTTACCTATCTTATAATAGGTTTACCTTGCTTTTCTTGCCCTTTTCCAATTGGTCTCTCCCTCTATCTGTCTGCCCTTCTGGTTGGCTCCAGATTTATCACCCTTAGTGTGCAAAAATGGAAATCTGAAAGGGTCAATCCACAGGCCTGTAAGTTGCCAACCTATCATTTCCTTCCAGCCATTTTGACTGAGGGTTCTGTTACCTGTGTGAAATGCTATTTTCCAGAATTCCTTTCTACATTCTGTCCGGTTGATACTTCAGCCCAGGTGGTAACAGAAATCTATCTAGACACGGTGGGTGGCACGGTTGCAATGGGCGGCACGGTGGCACAGTGGTTAGCACTGCTGCCTCACAGCGCCAGAGACCCGGGTTCAGTTCCCGCCTCAGGCGACTGACTGTGTGGAGTTTGCACGTTCTCCCTGTGTCTGCGTGGGTTTCCTCCGGGTGCTCCGGTTTCCTCCCACAGTCCAAAGGTGTGCAGGTCAGGTGAATTGGCTATGCTAAATTGCCCGTAGTGTTAGGTAAGGGGTAAATGGAGGGGTGTGGGTGGGTTGCACTTAGGCAGGTCGGTGTGGACTTGTTGGGCCGAAGGGCCTGTTTCCACACTGTAAAGTAATCTAATCTAATCTAAACATGCTTAAGATTGGCAAGCTGTAAATGGAAATTTGTAATTTTAGAATTGGAATTTCTTCACTACCTCTAATAGATCAATGATATAAGTGGCTTTCGCAGTATATCATCATACTTTCATGAAGAACTGGTGATGCAGAATGAAAATCAAAACGTTGCAATGTAGCTGAAATTCAGATCATGTGTTAAATGGGTGATCACTGGTGATTTATTAAAACTTGTCATTCATTAACAAAAATAAACCAGGTTCTTTGAAAGCCTAGACTCTCCAGGCAATATTGCTACAATTCAGAGCTGTTGAGGTGCACTGTCGTTCTTGTTTCAAAAGCTTTGGTTATGGAAAGGTAATGAGAACTTACCCTCAAAGTGGATCATTCTGACCAAATTTAAAATCTATGCTTAGAATCTTAGGAGTGAACTCTGCAATGTTACCGTGAACAACATTCATGTTACAGTTGGAGAATCGGGCAGCTTATCTTGGCATGCTCTGCATACAGACCTTATTTAATAGACCAACACACGCATTAGAAAACTGACATTTTTTTTGGTGACCAATTTTTAGCAGTCAGAGCAAAACTAAAAGTCGTTGTTGGAATTTCAATATTGTGGGATCGCTTGAGATCAAGCTGTTAATACTTTAAGGACTTTATCTCCACACTGACAACACAACCATGGTAATCTTGTCTCATTGTCCTCAGCAAGATCTCCTGGCTGTTCTCTTTGAATTGTGTATGACATTAATCATTCTAAAACTAATCCAAAAGATTATCTTTATATGATTATATTGTTTGAAGTGTTATGAATTAGAAGACTCCTGAACCAAGCTGCATTAGGTTAACTAAAAATAGACTTGCACCGCTTCAACAGAAACCAAATATTCTTATAGTTTTATTTTCCTCCAATGCAGGTCAGAACTGTACAGATCTCTGTTTGGAAAAATCGAGCAAGCTGAAGCCATGCAGTACTCATCACCACTGGTCTTTGGACATTGATTATAGCAGAAAAGAAAGTGGGCCTTTGACTTGTCCATTTTTCTACAAGACAGGACGATACCGCCTTCCCTTTTAAATTCTATTCTGGCTAGAAAGTTTTGTTTTACATATAGAAGTCACAAGGTTTATTACCAGTTTATGTGCCCAACTTACAATCTGTATATCGGCAATTTTTACCATGTTCAATGGTTTGTTTTTGCAGTGGATGACTGGACAAGGATAATTGGGATAGAGGTTATGGCAGTTTGAAACACTTATCTAGTCACCTGTGTTCTCTTCTGTAAGAGAATAGTGCGCTTCCCAAAATTCTAATAATTTTTGCCTTTTTCCTCGTGGCAATTATTGCTGTTCTGAATATACATTTATTACAAAAAATATTTAAGGCTAGTTGGAGTGACTTTTTTAATCATGAAATTTTTCATATACAGGAAAGCTGATCTTTAAAAGATCAGAACAAAGTTTATAGAAAAGCAAAATTTATGTCTTGCATTTAAAGTACCACTATCTCATGATGGAAATGATTGAATAAGGTGTATTGATGTTAAAAGAAGCTGGAAATAAAGTAAGCTTTGCACAAGTTCATTTTAGTGCATTGTTGAATCTGCCATTAATTGGATGTTTTGTTTGTAATAAAGGCTTCATTTCACCAGGTTGTCTTTTTTATAACAGTCTGCAGTTTGTTTCATTGGTAAAATATCTTTCTACAAATATTAATTTTAAAAATAAACCTTTACAAGAGTATGATTTCAAGAAGCCTAAGTAAATTTGAAATACAGAGGACCAAGGGCAAAGTTCTCCACTAGCTAGCAATCTATGTAGCACAAAAGGTAACAGTTTTTTGGAGGTATATCATCTCCAGACATTGCTGCAAGTGTCCCTCTGTGCAATATCCAAGATCCAACCATTTCCAGCTGTTGCATCAGTGATGCTCCTTCAATCACAAGGTTAGAAGGAAGAGTGTTTACTCATGATTGCAGTCGTCTTAAGTATTCACAACTCTTCAATTAACAGCAGTCCCAGGGTCACATGGTGAAAGCCCTAGGCAACATTCAGACTTGTGCTGTTAAATGGCAAGAAACATCTTCTGGAGAATGAAATCATTTACATTGGGCATTCAGTGGCATCCTTGGGGTTACAATTGAACAGAAATTCACCTAGACCAGGCACAAATGTACTTTCAGCTGTGGTCTTCAAAGCTGGTAGATTTTGCATACATGAAAACCTCATGTACTTATCCTGTAAAATGTTTGAAGATGGAAAAACTCCCCCTTCAGAACTCTCCAACTTTAAGAGTGCACAAATGTAACTATTTTCAAGGGAGTTAAATCATGCAATGGAAATGTGATAGTGCAATGAATTGCACTATCACTTTCCAACAGTCAAAGAGAATAGAACTACAGAGCTGTTGCCACCTTAACCCTGATCAATCTCTCCTCTCTCCAACTAAAACCTATCCCTTTGTCTTTTGTTCAGTGACACTTGTGATCTTCCTTGCCCTCAAATCTTCCACTGAACTCTCCTTCTGACCCACTTGTTCCTTCTCACCCTTTTTTCATTATCTTCCGTTTAGAAGACATCAGATAAAAGATGTTAATTCTGTCACTCCATAAATGCTGCTGAAAAGAACAATAGAAAGTCAACAGTAAAAAGGAGAAAGTTGCAAAACAGAATAAGCAGTAACAAGAGCAACTGGGTAATCTAGTAAAAGTGTAATTAAGGTATTGTCTTAAATCTGATATTTATCACTCTCTGCATTCTTCATTGTTCCTCCTGATGTTTGAATCTTAGTTTCAAGTTTGGCGAGGAGACAACTGGAAATCAAATAGAAAGATTACTTGGAGGGAAATTGTAAAGCTTTAAACCTGATGGATAATACAATGGTTTAGAAAGGAGGTGTGAAAGTGTATAGATCCAACTTGTGGCTTGCCATATTCTGTAAATGAGATTGAATGCTACAATGAAGCTCGATTAGAATTAGACTTGGTTTAGAATGCAATCAAAACCAATGGGATAAACGTCATTTCACCTGCCTAAAAGGAGGCAATATAAATAACAGTCCCAATACAGCTCTCTGAGGACAGGTTAGTATAAAACTCCAATCTTTGTGAAGCTATGGTGAGACCAACTCTGGTCTCATGTCACCACTTCCTTCTCCCCAGCAGTGGAAGCCTGAATCTCTGCAGTTGCTCTCCTAAAATTCTTCAGTGCTCTCTCCTCTTAAAACATGCCTGAACTCCTATCTTTGACCAAGCTTTTAATTACCCATTGGTTTCATTTTTTTTCTGAAGATGATCCTCTGAAGTTCTTCAGAACTGCTGGCATTCTGTACTATCTTTTACTTTATTACGCAGTTGGGTCTGTTAATTCCCACCATGTACCATTACCTGAGGCCCATTCATGAAAAATGTATTTTCCTTCAAATTAGCACTTTTGGCTGGGGTTAACAAGGAGAAATGATCAAAATGGAGAGATAATATAGTAACTGGAGTAATAGATCAAACTCTCATTTTCTCTGCTATTATTTTTACCATTGTGAGCTACAGCTATATCAGAGTATTATTTAAAATAAAGCCTGCTTGACAACCTCAGTACAAAACGGTTTGTAATTTGTTTTTTGATGCTATCAAACTGACTATGAAGGCCAACTCACAGGAACAATAAAGCAGCTTTATGGCTGTGCCCAGTAAATGCGGTAATTAATTTAATTAAATCCACAGAAAACAAGCCAGACTGGAAAACTTCCAGACTTTAGGATTAATCTGTTTGGAAGAAAGTCTGAGTGTTGTTTTGGAAAAGCAATGTATTAAAACAATAAATTAACTAATGCCACCAAGGGAAAAATGTTTCTTTTAAATGTAATCTTTTTCTGTCAGCCTGACAGGGCCCTGTTCATTTGCAACGACTAGGTTTGTAGTTGTAATTAACTGTATGTCTATAGGGCATACAGTGATATTAGCTACCTTCGGGAACAAAACAGGTGGGCTCTCAATGAAGATGCCAGTCTAAATTTTTTGATGATTAAATAAGCCTACCACTACAAAGTGAAGAACAAGGAAGATTGTCCAATTGCAGTTCTGAATTAGCAGGACCAGAGCATTGGCAAACTTCCCATTTGCACAAATCAGGAATAACTGACCTCAATGAACCCTCTCCTTGTTCATTATTGGCAGAGTACACCCATACTGGCACTAGGAGCATGTCAAAGGATTCCAGCCCTAACAATGTTGCATGCCTGATTCCAAAGGTTCAGCATGCTACTTAGTATGTCTGGATAAAACTAGTTTGTGTATTTTCACAGAAAGAATTTACTAATTAAAACAATACATGACTAAACGTGGATTCAGAAAATGAATTCCATGCAATACAGTGGGATCCTCTTTAGAGCTTACAATTATTATTACAAATCTTGCTTCCATATATTGAACTTAGGTCCAACATTAAAACGAATACTCGCACATGTGGGCAAGGAAGATGCTGCACTCAATGAGTAGAGAATCCCAGCCAATTCTCCCTTGAACAGGACCATCCCGCCAGCTGGAAAAACTTTCTCTGCAGCTTTTGCCAGCACTTCATTGCAAAAGGATTTCCTCCCTGCATTTACATTACCAACAACATATAAAGGATATGTTGATGAATTTATATTTTGTGCACAGCTGTAATGGTTCGTCTCTGTAAATGTTTAATGTAATATCAATTGAAATGTAACTAAAGTTTAAAATATTTGCCAGTTCTAAATTTCATATTGTGAATATTCAAACACAAGTATCATTTGAATAAAGAGGAGTATTTTAAATTTTAACCTACCAAGTTTTATTGATTCAAGGTTGATATTGTACTTAATTCCAACTACTCAGATCAACCTTGTATACAAGTCTGCAGAAAAAGATATTTGACATGTTTAATTTAATGGTAGACAAAACTAAAATAAAATTGTTACACTTCTGCTTAGTTGTGCTGACTGAGATGCATAAGGGGTCATGTCTGCAGGTGAAAAGTTTGAGATTCCAAAATCACATGAGATCTCTATTGTAGAAGTCTTCCAACAAATCTGATTAGTCCAGAGATGAATCTAGGTTGCAGAGAAAAAAGGACTTCTTACCCGGATGAGTCCTGCTGCTCACAAGGATGCTTCTCGCCACATCAAACTCGACTATACAGCAGACTCCCAAATGTAACATCGAAGTGATTGCTGGAGCAATGAAAATTGCATCACTTATAAACTAAGGTGGGGACTTGTGCCTGTGCTTAGAAGAAGTTGATAGAGAAAGAAAGCAACACTTGCAATGGAAAAGAAAAAAATCATATTGCAATCAATTCAATAAAAGTGCTGTAACCAGTAAAGCTTGGTACGTAAAGGGTTACAACTGGGTTTCAAGTTAGGGCACATTTGCTTTACGTCGTGATGTATTTTTCACCAAAGAGGAATTCTACATTTAAACAACTTCATTTCCAAGTGCAGCACTAATTAGCTACAGAATTAGTGAAGCTGAGTACCCCCATAGATCGAAAAAACCTCGAGGGAGGCTTCTGGATAGAGAATGTCGCATTTCCAATTATTTTGTTGAATTGCTAATTCAGTTATTGCACCAAGTGTAATTGTGATGGGTATTGGTGTGCAATTCAATTTGTTTTAAATATTTGTGGGACTGTCTGATTGGAAATGAATCCAACCTATCTTTGTGGCTTAGATGAAGAATCAGACAACACAAACTGCAAAGACTCAATTTTTTTTTATTTTTAATCTTTTCAATACTCCCGAGATTGAAGAAGTTACAAAAGCCTTAAATTAGAAAACGTTGCTACTTTGATCCTCAGCTTTGAGAGAGCACAAAATTTTTTTACACTGTAATGTGACCAATTTCCTGCTTTCTCCCAGTGTTTGGTACCTTTGTAATTTGTGTGTCAAAATGTAGAGTTGCTTTCAAACCCAAATTTATTCTCTCTTTTCTGGAAGGGTACATAATCCGCGATCACTGGCTCCTCACCCCAGTGGCTATTCACAACAAACACTAAATGTCCACCAAGGATCATTGGATTGTAAGCAATAATGAGAAGTCTAGCTAATTTCTCATTCACTTTGAAGAAAGCCAGTAATAGTGTTAACCTGGCTGAAATCACCAAACTAAATAAATGGAGCTTGGGGCAAGGAGGGGGAAGGGGTGGGGATAGGTAGTGGATTATTTCCTTTAGCCGCTTAGTAAGCAGAATTGTGGATATCCACATGACAAATGCTGTTTCCTCTACAGTTGCAACAGGACTGAGGGCAAGAGAAGACACTGAATTACATAACAAAGAGATCCCTTCAGCCCATCCAGTCTGTGCTTGGCTCCTCAAAAGTCAGGGTGAAAATTTGTGTGTTTTTATTCATAGATTTTGTTTTATAAACACATGTCTAACAAAGTTAGGCTCATGGCTTTCATGTTTAAAAAAAAAACTTGATTAAAACAAAAAATGAAATAAATAAACTGTCAATTTTATTGTTCCACCCCCAGACTGCAGCATCTCAGGATACTTTGGCTGAAAAATGTTGACCCATTGTTTCAACACAACAAACCACTTGCATTGTTGCAAGTGTATTCCACTACTTGTTCAATGTGACTCCTCCCCTTTGCTTCTATGGAGTGGGTAAAATTTCCTTTTAAGGAATAAATGAGAGAATGAATATTTTTCTTTGTGCTTAGTAAAATTTCAGCAGCAACATCAGTATGAAATGTGCAATTTCTGATAATACCAGTTCGCAAGGCCTTAATTGCAGAAGCAGCACCTCACGTTCCCATTTTTGTTCAAAGGAATTTCACTCCAAATCACTCACTTTAATCTTTCATTACCACACATCTGAAATTCTAGGAAGTCTGAATGCTCATGAATGAGCTTGGATACTTGGTTGAAAAAATGGTCATTATCCCTTGAAAAGAAAGAAGCATAAAAAGAATAACAAGGCTGTGGCATTTAGAATTTACACGGAGATGCTGAATGTGATCATGTACCCAAACTTTCAAGGGTGTGTTCTGAACTTAATGATACAGTAAAAGTCAGGTGTTGACATGGCAGAGTTATTTGCTCACTCCAGTTGGGGCTGACCACTGCAATAGCTGAAGAGTTTCTTAACTGTTTAGATAGTGTATCATTTTCCTGTAACCACAGGTTGTTTCCCTTTGTCACATTATCACATCTATAGGTTTATCACAGCTCAATTAGAAATGAATTTCTACATACCAGAGTTTTCCGACACTAACTGATTAGACACAAGCACTGTTTTACCATAGGCAATCATTGTGGATTATCAAGACAGACAAAGAGAACATTTTAATGGTGCTTTCTGCTCAGGCACAGTAACTCCAGTTATATCACAAAGAACACGTCAAAATAATTTGATGACTAAAATTATTGCAGTGCCTGTCTTTTTCTCCACAACGTCACCTGTATTAAGACCAATGGATTCTACTCTCCTACATGAATTCAGACAGCCATGCAGCAAGCCCTGCTGGAGGGGAGAAGTGATGGACTTTAGAAATTGTTGACACTAAGAAGTTCCAAACAAATTCTACAAACTGCATACATGTATACTATATAAATCTAATCATAAGTTAATAATGAGGACATTCAATGCATATAGAACTTTGTATATGCATTTGGACTCACTTAAAAAATATAAATTAGTTACAAAGTCCAAGCAAAAGATCCTGGGATGTTACAGTAACACAAAGAGTAACTCGTTCCCAAACATAATTAATTCATTCCAAAGCTGTCCAGAGTTGCCATTTGCACTTAAAATGATGAGACTGTATTCCACAGGTGTCAAAAGATATGATCCCTGTGTTAATTACAGTTAGCAGGGTTTGCACTCATTTGACCTTTTTATAATACTTGTGAAGATCTTTGTGAACACCAGGTCCTTTAAAATTATAAACTCATTTTCTACAAATAAATTTCTGATTTTGCTCCAATTATTGTTCAGAGATGATCTACCCCTTGATGTCAAAGCATCAAAATAAGATACCAACAGGCAGTCTTTTAAATGAAGGACAGAACAGCCGCTTTTAGCTGCAAAAGTTGGAATTTTACTCTGAAATAGATATGCAAAAGACAGAGATTGTCCATTTCAGTCTGGCCTGCCATCTTATTTTGTGCTAAGGCTCAAAATATTTAGAGGCTTCATAAATCCGAACCTTCATTTATTTAGTGAAGACACACATCTCTGTCTCGAGTCTCTGATCTCTTGGTCCCACAAATGCTACAGTTAACCCACTCTTCAATAGCATTCAGAACTGAGAGAAAAGGAACTGTATGGAAAGACAAGTCGTTCACTTTTATTCCCTCCACCCTCTCTGGGCCATCCATGACTCTCCTACATTTGTTCCTCCCTTGTGTAGACCGAATGAGTTAGGTGAGCTCAGGAAGTGGGAAGCACTGACTTCATCTGATGCTGCATTGCTGACTTTGATAAACATTCTGCTGGCCTTCAGCAGTTGAAACAGTTTTAACAAGGTAGCCAAGTAAAACTGCAGCCAGTGGAAAGGAGACCAAACAATCAAAATTATTAGTTAAATTTGAGCAACACATCAACTAACCACCCCATCCAATGTTTTTCTAAGTACTACTACTCAAAGACTTTGTTATAGCTATACATCAGATCTTGACATGACTTATCCAGGTCTGGTTATTTGGACATGTGCAAACTAAATGTTTAGACCTTTATTGAAATGTACATTCTTGCTTCCCTATAGCCAGGCAACTCAAAAACTTACTGTGATGGCAAGTTCCTTTTCTTGACATACTACTATTGGTCAGAATCAGGTTAAAGCGATAAACTATTTTGGACTGTTTATTATTGCATTGCTTCTTCCTTTAAGCCGTTTAGAATAATGTGAAGGAAAGGGTTAAGGTCCAAGTTGCCGCTTCAGTTTATTAATGCTTAAGTAAATAACATTTTCTCTGCCTGTTCAAATACTCCTCCTCGTATCTTCATCCTCATACATTCAAACTGCAGACACTTTCAGTGCCTGAGCTGAGGAGAAAATGCTAACCACTTTCTTTCTTATCCCTGACATTTCATTACTTTTGTTACTCGGTTTTCTGTCAGATTTGGCAATTATTATAAGCTTATAGTAAAATATAGAACTTGTATCTTTTAACCAACAAGTCAGATTAAAAATAGTTAAAACAGAAAATGGCCACTTGTTCCTTCTCCTTCAATAAATCCTCTCCCCGAAAACTGGTCCATCTGCAAATGCATCAGTAGGATCTGCAAGTCAATTAACTGTGTATGCCAATGAAAAATCTCAAATACTCTCACTTTCTTTTCTGGTAGAAACGCGGGTTCATTAATTAAGTTATAAGGTTTAATGTAACAGACACCTCTGTGTTCCCATCTTAAACCACCAGAGATTTTTAAGTCAATAGCAAATTGGTTTTGGGGGGAGGGGAGTGCTGGAATGAAGTGGGGTGCGGGGTATAATTTTCACTTGGTTGTTTAATTATTCTTTTCAGTCTGTTCCTGTTTGTTTCCCCCTTAACAGCAGCAATTCAGGATGGGAAAGGTAGTTGATTACAAAAAGAAATGTTAAAATATTTCCACAAACAACTCTACATCGATTGTTCAATTAACTGGCACTGCAAACCACAATGTACTACATGCCCTTCATGAGATATGCTGTCAATTTATGCCTGTAAAGGAACTGAGAACTGTAGTGTATAGATTTGATTGCTGGCAAATGAATAGAAATTTTATGGGCCATCAAATATGAGCCCACAAGTACTGACCTTTAAGGCATCTTCACTGCCAGTCATGATGACATGAGAGTTCAGGGGGCAATTCAGTGCCAGAACATTACGTATTTAACATCACAATCTACATCCGGTTAAATTAAGTTCATCCATTTCTTACATTTCACATACAGGTTGTAAATTGTTACAATTCCAACTGTGGGCCAGTGTCTTGCATCTGTATTTCTGTGCATGAGGATCCACGCTCCATAATTTCTAATACCCTCTTCAGTGCAGCTGTTAAGAAATGTGCACTAGCTCTGCTTGTACTGTCAGCTCCCTGCAGAATCCCGTCCACGTGTCCTTTATGTTGAAGCAGGGGCATCCATTGATGAGAGAATGCGGACAATTTCAGCTCTCTGAGTGGGTGAGATGTGTTGGGTCATGTGAACAATAGAATCCATGGCAACTTCAGGATTGGCCTGCACCAGACTGTAAAGACAAGGTACAATCAAACCCACTGCTTTCTATAATCTGAGCATTAGTTTTCTGACTGACAACATTATAAAATTAGACAAGGAACACAAAATTATTTACGTGAGATTAAAATTATATTTTAGTTTTAAAGTGATGCAATTTAAATCTGAATACATTTGGAAACCAAAAATGCCACAGAGCAACTTCATTGAAGCATCTGTTGGTAAATTATGCAGTAAATAGATGTTTTCCCTTGAAAAGTTACTACTATCATACTGAAGTGCCAGTACAGCCAGGACTATCTGGTTCAGTGCCACAGCATCACCATCTCTCCAGCTATTTTTATGTTAATGCTGGCTCCCCCCCAGTTTGGGCTGAAATTTCGACAGGTTGGGGGGGAGAAATGAGAGTGGCAGCAAAGCTTACAAGGACTAGAATAGGTAAACATGGTTCAACTTGTGCTACAGTGATTCCTCTAGATTGAATTTCTCTCTCTCTGCCTTTCTGCTTTTTTTTCCATTGCCCAATTTGGTTAACATATACATGCATAATCTAACTGAAAATTAGTACTGTGTTCTGCAAAGCCCCAGGGAAAGAAACAGTGTGCAAATGACTGGGTCTTCTGAGAATCACTGAAGAATCAGTTGATAGATGTTTTGTTTATTTCTGCTCTGGCTACACAGGGCTCCTGCTAAATGCAAACGCATTCGCATTGATGCGCACAAAATACTGAAAAAGTTACAGTTCACAGGAGGAAAATTCAGGAACTCCATAAAAACTGTGTTCTACTTGTTTGTGTCAATAAGGCCCTACATATTCTGGGATTTGCAATTATGGGGTGTCGAACAATGAAGGGAAGACATTGATCTTATCCCTGTTAGCCCAGCAATTACCACCATGATTGGTGTCAGCTATTAAATACACCTCACAAATGCATCAATTTGTATTCTATATTCATCTGTGCAATAGCAAACCCTCCTACTCTAAGATTTTATGGCCTCACTGTTAAGACTTTGACTATTTTCCTCACTATTCCTCATTGTCTTTGTTGGAACACATGGTTCCCACTGGAGAAAAAGCAATGGCAGCCAATTTCTAGGCCTCTACCATTGCTGCTTGAGAAACAGTGTAGCAAACTACAAGCAGCTCTGCACCCATTACCCAATTCCAACAACCACCACCTACCTGACTCCAAATTGGCGGATCTCCTATTAGAAAGCTCACTTCGAGTTTGATAATATAATAAATGTTTGGAAGAGATGAAAAGGCAGTGGATAGTACTGAAGCATTTTTGATTAGTTTCTTGAAAATTTGAGAATTATGAAAAGTATGGGAAATATTTTATCCATTTCATTAATTAGATTTGTGCTACTTTTTTAAAAAAACATGATGTAACATTATATAAAGGCCTTTGAATGAGGCTTATAAATTACAATACCAGAAATTTTAAAGAGGAATAGTATTTGGACAACACCATAAGAGAAAAATCAGAGCAAGTCTCACCTTCGGATCTGTTTGAGAATATAATCTCTGCAGATGTACTTGATGTTCTCATCAATGACTGAGCGAGCTCCTTCCTCCTCCAGTAGTTGTTTCTCCAACCATTCAACTACATCCTTATTGTCATCCCACAGATAAGCCTGAAAAAGGAGACAATTGTCAGTATTCTCATTTTGTAAATGTGAATGAGAATTTTCAGGTGTGATCCTAATGATGTTACAATACATGTTAAGAACAATGATGATGAATTCCTGTTGCCATTGGGTTCTGTCCCATTTCATTGGTTGGTCTGATAAAGAATTTAATCTGGAAACCAACAGGCTGGACTTTTGCAACTGAGGCAGATGGTCTTGGAAATTGCCTGACTCAGCAGACCAGCCTTTATACGTTATATTGACATAAAGGGCACCATTTCATGCAATTCTCTTTATGGAGAAACAAGAGTGGGATTGAGTTGAGCTCAACAACTGCAGAAGCAGAATACAGGTGGCCATTGGAGTGGGCAGGTTTAATGGCCCACCTCAGTTCTCTGGGACCTCTTCCCAATTAGTTTAAAAGATGTTGAGCCCATTAGCCCTTTCCTGTCACCTCCGATCACCTCATGGTCACTCCAAGCCCTTTATGATCTTTTAAAATCCTTCACCGATCTTGTGCACCATTCATGTTCACTATGACCTTTCCGTAACCCCCTCACTCAGTATGCACCCTGTAAAAAACCACTGATCCAAAAACAACAACGGCTCAGAGCAAAAAACATGAACCCAAAAATTTACTTTAAAATATCTGTTTTTACAACCCTATAAAGACTGTCAACTAGACAGAGCCAAATAAGACCCAAAGGGTAGTGGTAGAAGGCTGTTTGAGTGCAGGCCGGTGTCCAGCAGTGTATCACAAGGATCAGTACTGGGACCCTTATTATTTGTTGCATACAGAAATGATATAGATGAAAATGTGGGAGGACTGTTAAGCAAATTAACAAATAGACACCAAGATTGGTAGAGTGGTTAGATAATTCAGCGTCATATGCATCTATGTAAGGTATCAAGAGAGAAGCTTTCCCTCATTTTGGAATTCATTTTGTTTCATAGAGATCTATGCATCATTGCCGTATTTTGCAGCTCCAGCTCATTAGGAACTACAATGACAACTACTAGGAAAGTACACAAGTGGACAGTGGCTGATCATAGCGCTTATGCTTAACATAGTGGTTGTTGTGCTCTCATGGTTAAATAGCCTGTTGACAATGACTTATTAACCTCACATGACACTTAGCCACTCAGACAAGGTTGTGACAGCAGTCTGCATCCCCAAAACTGAATGCAAGCAAGAGTCAACATTTCCAGGACGGGTATGGAGAAATAGGGATTAAAAAAAAATTTTTGCACAAGTTTTCGTGTTGAGAAGGAATTTACAAAAGATAAGCTCCCAAGTTATTTAAGTACGTTTAACAATGTGTCTTTGCACAAGCTTACAGCATCTAACAGATAGATTGTCTGCAGTTTTGTTTGATATTTTCTTACATCTCTATCGGTCATAGTGGTATTGAACAACAATCTACATAGTTTTATCTGTATTTTAACATTTCACAGGCGAAGACAATGGACAATCAGCTGTGTTGTGGTTCAAAAGCTTTTGAGCCCTTGCAATAAATAGTCAATTGATGGATGCATTCTCTCCTCTCATTGCCTTGGTCCTCAACCACCACAAGCCGCCAGCTACATGAGATGAGCTATATGTAGCCCTGGAGTCGAACAGGTACAAGGTGTTTGACAGTGTACCAAATAACCTCCTGTTCTCTTAGTTTTATGAGGATGTTCTTCCCGATAGCAACTGGAAAACTGCAGAAGCACATAAACTCGTTTCAAGTAAAAAGCACACCTTTTTTTTATTTGACCCTCATCTATCATACAGACACTGCAAACTAAAACCGCTGAGCCTTTTCCAACCTCAGGACAGAACCTTGCACTTCACAGGACTTTGCGTTTTTTTTGGTGCTGATATGGTTGATTCTTTCATTTTCTTCCAATTTTGCTTAAAATACACTAAGTGGACCCATTTTGAAATGAACTCCTCAGAGCCCCTAGTGAAAGTGTCAAGGTTGCTTTCTTGGGGAACATTGCAGGTTAGTTCATTTCATTAGAGGATGGCCAATATGCAAAGTCAGTACTTCAGTAGTGGGGGCAGCCACATGACCTGATTCAGCTCACGTATGAATGTAGTTGGCTAAAGTCATCTTTGAGACAGTCACTGATTTTGCCATTTCAATTCAAGGTGGTTTCAGGATCCGTTAAATTCACAGGTGACAAAACAGCAGTCTGAGCAAACAAAAGTTATACCAGACAAAAAAGCAAAGAACTGTAAATGCTGGAAATCAGAAATTCTTGGAAAAACTTAGCACGTCTGATAACATCTGTGGAGACAAAGCAAAGTTAATGCTTTGGGTCCAGTATCCTTTCTTCAAAACTGATTTTTAAAATTCAAAGATAGAACATAGAACAATACAGCACAGAACAGGCCCTTCGGCCCACGATGTTGTGCCAAACATTTGTCCTAGCTTAAGCACCTATCCGTGTACCTATCCAATTGCCGCTTAAAGGTCACCAATGATTCTGACTCTGCCACTCCCACAGGCAGCGCATTCCATGCCCCCACCACTCTCTGGGTAAAGAACCTACCCCTGATATCCCCCCTATACCTTCCACCCTTCACCTTAAATTTATGTCACCTTGTAACACTCTGTTGTACCCGGGAAAAAGTTTCTGACTGTCTATCTATTCCTCTGATCATCTTATAAACCTCTATCAACTCACCCCTCATCCTTCGCCGTTCCAACAAGAAAAGGCCGAGAACTCTCAACCTATCCCCGTACGACTTCCTCTCCATTCCAGGCAACATCCTGGTAAATCTCCTCTGCAC
>NC_057737.1:20489193-20498949 GCF_004010195.1 Chiloscyllium plagiosum | reverse complement strand
GACCATCTCTTTCCTGCCTGACAGGTACATACATATCAAGGACACGTCGTATCTGTTCCTTGAAAAAGTTCCACATTTCAACGACATCCTTCCCTGACAGCCTATGCTCCCAATTTATGCTTCTCAGATCCTGTCTTGCAGCATCGTATTTACCCTTCCCCCAATTTTAAAACCTGCCCTGTTGCACGCACCTATCTCTCTCCATAACCAAGGTAAAGTCACAGAATTGTGGTCACCATCACCAAAATGCTCACCCACTAACAAGCCCATCACTTGTCCCGGTTCGTTACCAAGTACCAAATTCAATATGGCCTCCCCTCTGGTTGGACAATCTCAATACTGAGTTAGAAAAGCTTCCTGGACACACTGCACAAACACCGCTCCGTCCAATCTACTTGATCTCAAGAGCTTCCAATCAATATTTAGGAAGTTGAAATCGCCCATGACTACTACCCTGTGGCTTCTGCACCTTTCCAGATGTACTAGATGTACTAGAATCTAGACATATTAGATTCTCTCTAGCATTTAGGCTAACTGTATAATAATGACTGCTGGGAATAAAATATCTATTGTTATGAAGGGTATACATCCTGCAGTGTGGCAGTTTGCCTGTCCTCTCTATCAACACTGTGGGGACTTGCATTTTCTGTTATCATTTCAGATTTCCAGGATTTGTTTTTGTTTGCTTTCTCAACAGTTGAGATCGAACTCCCACCTGGTGCAATGCTGCAATTTAGATTTGCTCAGCCAGTACACTAGGGTTTTGAATGATTTCAAGGACTAATAGAAGGTTGGTGCTCACATCTGAGTTTACTGTTAAACATTAGAGATGGTGCGTGTGTAGGCCATACCACAATGGTGAGATTTCATTGCTGAGTCATATTATCTTGGGTTCATTAGTTAGTTGTCCACAAAGCATTGCTCTGTGCATACATTCTCAATCGTCTTGTGTCCTAGTGTCACTCACAAAGACACAGTTATATTATTGTAATGTGACAGACTGATGGAACTAATTAGCAAATGTCCAAGATGGACTGATTGCACAAATGCTATTTGACAAATTAATGCAATGTTTACAACACACTGATTCAGATTTTGTGGTTAATAGCAAACAAATGGTGACATGTGTTCACTGCGCCTAACTCGCCACAGGCAATCCATGGGATTTTCCACTGGTGGTTTCAACCATTAGAAATCCATTTTGGTGCAGGGCCCTCAGCAGAGGATCGGAGATTTGAGAGAACAGGGCAAACAACAGTTTACCAACAGTTCCTCAGCCAGATGGAATTCCTTACTGAGCATCTGAATGGGTAAGTGTAAATTGTCTCTTTACCCTCAATCTCTCTCTCATCCCTTCCTTCAGTCCTCTTTATTTCACATTCAGAAGTTGCTGTCAGCAATAACAAAGACTCAAAGGAAGAAGAAAAGGGCTACTTTTACATTTCCAAAACTTCCATCAATTAGAATTTTAAGAAATAAGACATCACACTGATAAAAGTTACTTTTCAGAGCTAAAGATGTTGTTTGGAAGTAATTAAGATTCATCACACCATTAAAAATTCAATTACACCTAAAATGGGCACATTCCAATTTTTTTGGGTGTGATTAGTGGGCATTTAGCAAGTGACAGAACTACAGTCACGTCACAGAATTCCATGTATTTCAAATGGCAACTCTTTCCCTTAGTAATGTGGTTGATCAAAGGACGTTGCTCCTACATTTACTCCTTAAACAATGTGACTGCTGAAAGCATACACCTCTTCCCAGCCTACCTCCTGCAAAAATGCTATTCCGTATTCCCAATTCCTCTGCCTCCGCCGTATCTGCTCCCAGGACCAGTTCCACCACAAAACACACCAGATGGCCTCCTTCTTTAAAGACCGTAATTTCTCTTCCCACGTGGTTGAAGATGCCCTCTTACGCATCTCATCCACGTCCCGCACCTCCGCCCTCGAACCCCACCCTTCTAACCGCAACAAGGACAGAACCCACCTGGTCCTCACCTTCCACCCTACCAACCTCCGCATAAACCGCATCATCTGCCGACATTTCCGTCACCTCCAAAAGGACCCCATCACCAGGGATACATTTCCCTCCCCACCCCTTTCCGCAAAGACTGTTTCCTCCGTGAATACCTGGTCAGGTCCATGCCCCCCCAACAATCCAACCTCCCCTCCTGGCAACTGGCACCCTCCCCTCCATCCAGAGCCCCAAAAGGAGCCTTCCACATCCATTAAAGTTTCACCTGCACATCCACCAACGTCGTTTATTGTATCCGTTGCTCGCGATGCATTCTCCTTTACATTGGGGAGACTGGACGCCTCTCGCAGAGCGCTTTAGAGAACATCTCCGGGACACCTGCACCAATCAACCCCACCGCCCCGTGACTAAACATTTCAACTCCCCCTCCCACTCTGCCGAGGACATGCAGGTCCTGGGCCTCCTCCATCGCCACTCCCTCACCACCTGACGCCTGGAGAAAGAACACCTCATCTTCCGCCTTGGAACCCTTCAACCCCATGGCATCAATGTGGACTTCACCAGTTTCCTCATTTCCCCTCCCCCATCTTACCCCAGTTCCAACCTGCCAGCTCAGCACCATACTCATGACTTGTCCCACCTATCAATCTTCCAACCCACCTATCCACTCCACCCTCCTTTCCAACCTATCATCTTCATCCCCACCTCCAACCACCTATTGTACTCTTGACTACCTTCTCCCCAACCCTACCCTCCCTCTCATTTATCTGTCCACCTCAGAGGCTCCCAGCATCATGCCTGATGAAGGGCTTTTGCCCAAAACGTCGATTTTCCTGCTCCTCGGATGCTGCCTGATCTGCTGTGCTTTTCCAGCACCACACTAACCTAGACTTAAAAATATAACTGTCGAGAAATAATTTTTTTTAGCTTTCAATTGGCTTAGTGGATAATGGCAGCCTTTGGCCAGGCAGTAACTTTCCAAGAATTTCCATTTCAATTTCTGATTTTTGCTAGTTAGCTTCCCCCGCTGCAGTTCAGAGTTGGAGTACTGTAGGTGGCCCAAGATTTGGGAGCTGGGATTGAACTAAATCCAGTTCGGATTTTCTGATTACTATTCAACATTCATACCGGAAGGCTGGATATGTGGATATTAGTGGAGAATAGGGTTTTAATATCCTCTAAGGCAAAGTTGCTTTTGTAATGTGTCTTAGTTCATACCACTTGAACCAGGTTGAAAGGGATTGCTATCATCCATGACATTGCACTAGATTGACAATCAGGACTGAAAGGAACAAAAGGGTAAAGTATTAGAACTAGAAAATAATTCTCCCCAGTAACACTATTCTTTTGTTTCCAAATCACATCACCAACCCCATCTCAAGATTATTTCCAAATACAAGATTTTAATCCTCAAGATCTGCTGTGATTCAGCTCAGAGTTCCTTTTGGTGATGGGTCAGCTTGATGTCGTGACCACCTCTCCAAGTAAGCAGCTTAAAACCTGCAGGCTGCTTTGCAGATCAGTTTCTTTGGTAGCTGTTTTAAAAGGATTTGGCGACACAAACCATGCATTTTTCACACAAAAAAAAATTCCCGAAGCCTTTTTGACCGTGCCTAACACCAAAATGCATATTCATGGTGTGATCTCGTCATAAGCTTAAACAAAGTAATACTTGGCATGTGAGATGGACGATTCAAAGGATGTAAATGTCTGTTCATTTTAAGCTCACATAAGAAGAACAGATCTATCCAAGAATTCCAGCACTTGTGGTTTAGGAGAATATTTAATACCATTAATATTTTTAATCCTTTTGGTTTTAATTAAGTAACAGCATGCTAGTTCCTATCAACACATTCCAGGGTGCAGATTAATTGTAGCTTAATATAGTCAAAGTTGATTATTGTAAGTATTAGTTAACAAAATGCCTGCATCGAAAAGCACCTTCTACCTGGGGAGGTTGGCATGGTTCCAGAATATCTTTGTTTTGTACATCAATAGAGTTTGACGCCATATTCTGACCAAGGTTGGGGAAGTCATTTCTTTTGTTCTGACGAAGTTTAGAACTTTATTTTCTTATTTTGCTCATGTCAAATACCTTGTCAGTTATTAGTCCCTTGAGAAGCTACTGGAGTAGTGAGGATAAGGGAGCCTACTGGATTTGACTTGTTCTTTTGATCTTTTCTATTAATTTTAATTGGAACTGTTCTATTTTTACTGAAATTACTCCAATTTAAGATTTTTGACTTTTAGGGAAGCTTGTCATGACTTCAATGTCAAGTTAAAGCTCCGGTGTTTATAGTACATGTTAATTTTGTGCTTGCGAGCAAGTAAACAACACAACATACTGGCTTGTAATGTATCTTGAGTGGTCCATTGATGCACTTTGTAGAAAACCTAATAGGAATTCACAATTTCCATTGGTATGAAGTTTCACTATTCTGAATAATTTCTGATTGTTATAGAAAGAACACAGTGAACCTAGCTATCATTTAAAGAACACCTAAGAAACATACACAAATGTGACCATCAACTTTGAAGAATGGATCTAGTCTTGATTTTCTGGTTAGACTACTGAAAAATGCAAATCATTACTAACAGTTAAACATTTTTGAACTTTTACTATCCATTTAAAAAACAGTTACAACTTACAGATATAGTGTAATGCTAACAATTTTAAGTGTTTAAAAAAAACCCAAAAATTTCAAATTATTGAATGAACAATGTAAGTTAACACCACAATAGGAATTTAGAGCTAAAAAACTCTAAATCACATAGCTTAACGGTGCTCCGGTTTCCTCCCACAGTCCAAAAATGTGCAGGTTAGGTGAATTGGCCATGTTAAATTGCCCATAGTGTTAGGGACATGGGTAAATGTAGGGAATAGGCCTGGGTGGGTTGCGCTTCGGTGGGTTGGTGTGGACTTGTTGGGCTGAAGGGCCTGTTCCCACACTATAAGTAATCTAATCTAATCTTAACACAATCAGCTTTAAATTAAGAGAAACAGGTTCTATATAGTGCTTTTACTTGTCTGTTTAGCTGCAGGATGATGATAGTCTTGCTGTATAAGTCAGCACCTTCAACCCCAAATGTCTTGGTACTCATACATCACTGGATTCTGGCAGTTTTGTATAACAAAAATCATATTGTTTTGATTGCTTTTTGAGAAGAATGCGTTTGCTGGAAAACGTAACACATTTTCTACAAGAACGGTTGGTGCACAAAATGGAAAACAGAAATTAGCACTCAAAGCTTAGCCACACAAAGGCACATGAACAAAATGAGACAAACATTTTATTCCCAAGAATTAGCATTAATTATTTTGATAAGTATAAACATTCATAAAATCAATTTTGTTTTGTCATAATTATATTTTTGTTCTCGAGAAGTCCTCGTATAATAAGACCATAAGACATAGGAATGGAAGGAAGGCCATTTGGCTCATCGGGTCCACTCTACCATTTAATCATGGTTGATGGGCATTTCAACTCCGCATTCTCCCCGTAGCCCTTAATTCCTTGCGAGATCAAGAATTTATCAATTTCTGCCTTGAAGACATGTAACGTCCCGGCCTCCACTGCGCTCCGTGGTAATGAATTCCACAGGCCCACCACTCTCTGGCTGAAGAAATGTCTCCTAATTTCCGTTCTAAATTGACCCCGTCTATTTCTAAGGCTGTGCCAAGGGGTCCTAGTCTCCCCACCTAATGGGAACAACTTCCCAGCGTCCACCCTTTCTAAGCCATGCATTATCTTGTAAGTTTCTATTAGATCTCCCCTCAACTTTTTAAATTCTAATGAATACAGTGCCAGGATGCTCAGCCGTTCATCGTATGTTAGGCCAACCATTCCAGGGATCATCCATGTGAATCTCCGCTGGAAGTGCCAGCATGCCCTTCCTGAGGTGTGGGGCCCAAAATTGGACACAGTATTCTAAATGGGGCCTTATAATGTCTCAGAAGCACATCGCTGCTTTTATATTCCAACCCTCTTGAGATAAATAACAACACCACATTTGCTTTCTTAATCATGGACTCAATCTGCAAGTTAACCTTTAGACAATCCTGGACTAGCACTCCCAGATCCCTTTGTACTTTGGCTTTATAAATTTTCTCATCATTTAGAAAATAGTTCATGCCTGTATTCTTTATTCCAAAGTGCAAGACCTTGTATTTGCTCATGTTGAATTTCATCAGCCATTTCCTGGACCACTCTCTCCTAAACAGTCTAAATCTTTCTGCAGCCTCCCCACCTGCTCAGTACTACCTGCCTGTCCACCTAACTTTGTATCATTGGAGATTGTGGGTCCAGGGAACTACTATTGTCCTATCCCTTGACAGATAAAGCAAATCTTCAGATCCCCTCCCACTAACCTGTTCAGTAGATGACAGTTTAGTTTCCCATGTGGATTCCTTTCTCCTCCCTCACTTTAAGTATTGTATTCTGTTTCAGTTATGATGAAAAACTATTCAAAAAAACCTGAAGTTTCACTCTCCACAGTTGTTGCTGGACTTGTAGAATCTGTTCCAGCATTTTCTGTTAAACTCTGTATCTCAATGTTTTGCTTTTGGCATAAACTTAGCCAATTTTTCACATATAAAACGTATCTGCCCTTCCTGTTGACATATATCGGACAGTATGCAGATAATGCTTTATAAATAACTCCCGTTTACTTACTCCGTTGGTTTACATATCTCTCACTCTCTCTCCCATTTCAGGTACCATTGTGCCCCAACTTTCCTCCAGTATTTTACCAACTTCCCCATTCCACAGCCTTCAAAAACCTCCTTATACTCTGCCCATAGACCTTTGCCTGGAACCTGTGAATCAGTTCCCACTCCACCAGATGTTCATTATAAAAATAGCAGAAACCCTGTATTACATGCACAAATAAAGTTTCTGCTGCCTTTGTTTTTGACCACTTTAGACACTTACCTTCATGATCAACCATTTTGTGAAACACCAAGATCTCTGAGGAGGTAAACACTATGAAAATGCAAGTTGTTTTCCTTCGTGTGATATTATCACATCACATTTTACTAACACTCATGGAGTTCTGAATTAGCTTTAGCTTTTTTAGGCAAGCATTTGTTGAACTTGTATGTATTGTGTTACATTGAATATTGTATGGTTACACTGATAACATGAAGGGATGCAAGATTGTGCAAGTGATCAAAATGCAGGAAAACTATTCCCTAACTTTAGTTTAGGGTAGGCAACGACAACGAGCACTCAGCATTCTGTTGTGCATCCATGGATGGCTATCCTTACTGTGCAAAGCTACTCGTTACCAGATTGTAATAGATAGTCCAAGTGTCAAGTCACAGGTAATGAATCACAGCTCTTTGACATCCTACCTTCACAGCTCCTTCAGCCTCCACAAACCAGCGCCTCAGCATTGCCTGAATTTGTCCATCCGTCAGCTCCGGGTTTGCAGCTAGGATCTTCTTCTTTACTGTGTCCTCTAGGAGCAGTCTGCGGAGACGCCAGTAGAAGAATGTACGTGATGTCAGCCAATCCAAAATATCCTGTCATTAAAAGAGAGATCAATCAACATGCTACTTCTAACAATCTGAGTTCTCATTAATCTAGAACATTTCTGACTCCTGCAGCAAATCTTAAAAACCTCACTCTCTTCATTAGGACTCATGATCCTGGTCTAAGCAGCTCATTTTTGATGCTCAGCTTGCTTCTCAATGTAATCTGATAACATGGTATTGGAGATCTAATTAGTTTCTCAGCAATGCTTTATGACTATTCCCTTGAGGTTCTTAAACTTGGGGAAACACCATTGTTCAGAGTTCAGGTCACTTTTAGAACGATTGAATGATTTGAGACACAAATGTTCATGATTCATGTTAACTTTTTTGAGAAGTTTATTTGTGTTACTACAGATTACAGGCAGCTTGGAACACTGATATTCCCTAAATTGATGCTTGCTGCATTTTTAATGCCCCTTGGTACATATTTATTGATAAATTTCAAGTGCAAATTATTCAACAAAATGAACCAGTCTTATATCTTACTGGAAAAGACATACAAAAATAATATGAATGCAGTTCAGGTAGGGGCTTGCTAACACTGAATATTCTTAAAACTGCAATTCAGCTGGCTACCTTCTTTATTGTTGGTTTTGTCCTCAGTTTTACAATTCGCATGTTAAGGTCCTATAGACCAGCATTTCTACTGACTTTATTCAAAAACTAAACATAATTGTGATTTTAGAATAAATTCATATCATTAACTTATGCCATGTTGTAATAAGCTGTGTCAATAGAGGTGTGGTGGGGAGGGGGTGCACTGAGCAACATCCAAGTAGAATTTCTGCCATTCTGTCCCTCTGTTTTAATTAGCTAAACTGTAGATTTCCACATATTGATGCTCTGGTCATTGAATATTTGCAACTAAAATGAACATAGCTGAGTGTTCAAGACAGTTTACTGTTCCTTTCAAGTAGTTCCTCTCGTCATGCCCGAAACCTGACCAATTTAATTATAATGCCTAATTGAAGCAAGGCACACCATACCTGTTCAGCAGGATGCCTATTTTTAAGCTGCATGCTGATGTGCATTGGTCTCTTAAGGGAACAGTAACAGAGGTAATGTTACTGGACTAGTAATTCAGAGACCTGGACTAATGCTCCAGAGATAGGGAGTTCAAATCCCACCACAGCAACAGGGGATTTTGAATTTAATTCATTAAATAAATCTAGGATTAAAAAAAATCTCTGCTCAGTAGTAGTAACCATGAAACTACTGCATCTTAATAAAGCAAATAGATCTTTCTGAATGTCCTTCTCACTTGAGTCAAAATTACGATAGATGTCCCACAGGCTTGTCAAGCAACATGTCATGTTCACAGAATTACACTTCACTGCTAATGTCATAGAATCTTCCAATATCATTCCTGAATGAGCCACCACTGGTAGCATGGTGATGTACAACCTGGACCACCTGAAGTCTCATGGTATTCAGTCAAACACAAGTAAGGAGCCATTATCCAAACTAATGACCACTGACACCCTCCCAGAGAAATGAATCAATGCCCCTTTCTGTTGAATAACATTTGGATGAAGAATTAAGGGTATAATATGCTCTGGATGGCAGAATTCAAGCATTATTCACTATCACAATTATGGAGAGAGCTGGCCAGGCCACTACATCTGCCAGACTGGGACTGCAGCAGGTGAGGGGACAGACAAAGGAAGAACCTACTTGATTACTTAAGGAGGTGGTGTCAGAGTGGTATTGTGAGTTGACTAATAATAGAGAAAACCTGGGCATGGATTCAAGTCTGGACATGGCAAATGGTAAAATTTAATTTTATTAATAAATCAAGAATTAAAAGCCAGTCTAATGGTGACAATGATCAACTGTCATTAAAAAGACCCATGTTTTCACCAATGCCCTTAAAGGAAAGAAAATCTGCAACCCCCCAATCTGGTCTATGAGATTCTAGGTCTAGAACAACCTGATTGACTCTGAAGTGGCCAAGGAAGCTACTCATTTTACCATTGCAAAGTCTCAAAAGAAATGATAATAGATAGACTGTTTGGCATCGACCAAGGCGCCAACAATAGTACACAGTTTTGATGATCCTGCAAAGTACGAATTAAGAAACAATGTCCCCTATAAACTATTCGGCCACTCAGAGGGTTTGTGCATGCTGATTGGCATAAAGATACATTGACTGCCAGTTCTGGAAGCTGCAGCGGCACATGGATCTCTGAAGTCTGTGCAGCTGCAGACAAAATGAGAGAGAGAGGAAAGAGAGAGGGAGG